>NW_026712383.1:23666455-23953955 GCF_030504385.1 Musca domestica
TAAACAAATATTCTTTAAAAATCCACGTTTCTTGGTCTGTGGGTCCTTGAAAAAATATTCTTTTAAAATCCTTAAAAAAATATTATTTAAAAATCCACGTTTCTTGGTATGTGGGTCCTTCAAAAAGTATCCTCATTTACAGATTTGTTGGTCCTTCGATACCTTTTCTCCCCACCATAGGGTATTCAAATATTTTTCACATTTGAATGCCTTCGAAAACAATATCGTTGTTATTTCCCACTTGCCAGGACTTCCTTGCAATATCTTTTGCAACAAATATAGAGGCAACAGCCACCAGGCATAATGCACTTCCATTGAGTGGGCCTTCACCTGTTTTGTTAAAGAGGATTCATGTCTATGGGCCATCAAACTGTGAAAACTTTAATTCTGTCTACTGTTTCGTCAATTTGATTTCTTACCACCAGCAATAAAAACTGAAAAAAACTCCAAGAGAAGAGGCTACAAATAAGTAATCAAACGGAAGTTCAAAACACTTGTAGTTGAATATTCTCGTTTTTTCTTCTTTGGTGGCTGTTTGACTGGATGTTTGGTTGGGATTTTTTTTGTTCTACTCTATTCCCGCAGACCGTTTAACAACTTCCGCTTATAAACCAATCTTTTTTTTCTTCAAAACATAATAAATTGTTGTTATTTGTAATTTACTTCAAATATGACGTTTTCTTTGACTCCTTTGTGGTGTAAGTGATTTTGGTGGTCTTCGGAAAGGATATCAGTTTTGTGTAAGGAGATGCGTGAGGAATTTAGCTAATAATTTTTATGAGGTTTATAATTTATGAAGATGGACTTTGCTTTAAACGTGGATTTTGCAGGAAAAATGTTCAAAGGATCCTTAGACCATAAAACCTTGATTTTTAAGAATTAAAATTTAAGGAATGAGAATTGAAAAATTTAAAGAATTATTTTTATGAACTTTAAAAAAACAATTTTTAAAATCCACGATTGGTAATCTGTTGCTGGAAGGAGTAGATTTGCACGTTTCTTATGATATATGTGAAAATTTTTAGAAAATGCTGAAATGTGAATTTCCAGATATATTGATGGACAACCCTATATCGCCTCCAAATATCCTGAAACGGATTTCCTCTAAAAATTCCTTGGGTCTTAAACCTTTAAAAATGCTTCAAACGACGGGGACGTTTTAAGTATTTTTTCAAAGGACGTGAATTCGTAAAAGCTTTTAAAAGACTTCGATTTTCAAAAAATCTCAGGCCATTTCTAAGTACTTTTCAAAGGACGTTTTTTTGTTATTTTTTCTAAGATGTTAATTTAAAAAAAAAAAAATAAAAGTTGAAGTGGATTTTTTAAGAATTTTTCAAAGGACGTGGGTTTTATAAGATTTTTTTTAATATTTCAAAAAACTTGGATTTTTTTTAATTTTACAAAATATATGGACTTTTAGTAAAAATATTAAGAACGCGATTTTTAAGAATTTTTCTAAAGAGCCTATGTTTTTATGGATTTTTATTTTTTTTTTAAAAGGACTAAGATTTTTGAAGGACATCGATTTTTGAAAGAATTTTTTAAGGACTTAAATTTTTAGGAACATAGTTTTTCCTCAAAGGTCGTGGAAATGAAAGGACGTGGATTTTTTGAAGAATTTATCAAAAGAGCCTAGTTTTAAAAGAACGTGAATGTTTAAAAAGCTTGGAAAAGGGTGAATACTATGAAAAAAAACTGAATTTATAAGGCTTTTTTGAAATATAATTCGGGACATTTCAATGATTTTATCTACTTTTCCGATAAGTCGGCGAGCAATTAGAGTGAAATTTTGTGATAACTTTTTAAAAGACCCTTCGAACAACAAAAGTGGATTTCTTAATGATCCTTAAAATAACAAACGAGGATTTCTTAAAAAATAATAATGGATTATCAGAGCAACAAACTTTCGTTTTTCAAAGGATTCTTGAAGCCATAAATTTGGGCCTTAGGGCAATAAACTAAATAAAAAAGGAGATAAAAATGGGGATTTAGACTTTTTACAATACTTTCTCGAGGATCATTAGCGTCATAGAAGTGAAGTGTTGAATGATTTTTTTTTCAAAAGTAATTAATTTTGAAAGGAAAAAACGTGAAAATAAGAGGAATTTTCAAGGATTCTTAGAACCATAGTCGTGAACCTTAACATAATTTTTTAAGATTTTTTCAAGCTCCCTAATTAAGCATCATACAGGTCATAAACTTGGACCCTCTTTATTCAAAAAAAAAAAAAAAAAAAAAAAAAAAAAAATGGGGATTGTTTAAGAATTCTAATTAATTTTCCAAGAACCTTCAAAGTGTAGTTTAAGGACCCTTAACCCCATATACGTTCGATTTTTAGAGAATTTTTCCAAGGAATTTTAAAAGAAATTTTCAGGGACCCTTAAAACAATTTTTTTCCCTCATTTTCCTATTCCCCATTATAGTAGTTTTGTAAAAAAAGTTACACGAACGCTTAGATCCCTCATAGATTTATAAATTCATTTTGGAGCTTTTATAGGTTTGGTCAAAGATTCAAGGATTTTAGGATTTTAACAGCAAATTTTTCAGTATTTTCAAAGAATTTGTCAAAGGAATTTAAAAGATTTTTCGAAAAAACTTTTCAAAGAATATTTATCAGCATCCTTAAAACCGCAATCATGAATTGTTTGTGAATTTTTCAAAGAATCCCTGTAGCAATATTTATACATTAATATTTTTTTTGCATGATCCAAGGGTATTTTTCTTCAAGAAATCTAGAATGGGTTTCTGGTATTAATATTTTTTTTTATTTTTTTAAAAAGTGCCATAAATGTGGATTTTTTAAGAAAAGGAAACTTAGTATCCTTGAAGACATAAATCGGGATTGTTTATGATTTTTGGCAAAATTCGTTCAAAGAAATTTTTCAAACGACCCTTACAGGAATGTCTATTAAGTTTTTAAAGATCCATTAATACATAAATGTAGATTTTTGAAGGTTTTTTTAAAGGACCTACGTACTAATGGTTAATGCATTTTCTGTCGATTCTTACAGGAATTCTTAAGAATTATTTTAAAGGACCCTTACATGATTATTTTTGAGATCCTCGGAAATGTGTATTTTTGATTTTCTTTTTTAAAGGACGTTCACAAAAATTGTCCATGTACTCTTAAAATCTTTACAGAAATGTTTAATGCAATTTCCCGAGATTTTTTCAAAGAAGCTTAATAGGGAATTTTTCAAAAGATCCTTAGAGTCAAAAATCAGGATTTTCAAAGACTATTGCAAGGACCTTCAAACAATTTTTAAAAATGATTTCAAAGGACTCTTATGGAATTTTTTTTTGAGTTTACATACACACGTATTTTTGAGATTTTTCAAAGGACAATTACAGCAATTTTTCCAAAGATCCTTAAAGTCATAAATCAGGATTGTTTGAGATTTATTCAAAGCACCTTTATAGGAATTAATTATGAATTTTTAAAGCATCTATACAGGAATTTCTAATGTCATTTTTCAAAAAATTTTTGAGCCATAAATGAACATTTTATTTATTATTTTGAAGGACCTTTACAGGAATTTTTATGAGGATTTTCTAAGATCTTTAAAGACATATTCATATTTCATATTTCAAAAAAATCCTTAGATCCATAAATAAAGATTTTTATGAATTTTTTCGAAGTACCTTTACAGGATTTTTCTGGAGATTATCAAAGATCTTTCAAGACATAAATATATATTTTTTATGATATTTTTTTTTTTTGAAAGGATCTTTAATGTATTTTTCCAAAGACCCTTAGAGCCATAAATTGTTATTTTTTAATTTCTTCAAAGGATTTTTAGAGGACTTTTTTCTGTAATTTTCAAAAGACCCTCACATGCATTTTTTGAGTTTTCTAAAAGTCCTAAGAATCATAAATGTATATTTATTGAGATTTTTTCAAACGAATTTTACGGGTTTTTTTTAAAGGCCGTTAGGTTCATAAATGAGGATTAACCAAGATTTCTTCAAAGCAAATTTTCAGGAATTTGTAATGCATTTTTAAAGGACCTTTACAGAAATTTTTTGAAATTATTTTTAGCGGAATTTTTAAAAAGATCTTTAGAAACATAAATCGGAGTTTTTTTTAACGTCTTCTAGTATCTTTCCAGATTTTTTTTTAATTTTCAAAATGCCGTCACATGCTTTTTTTTAATTTTAAAGTCCTTAGAATCATGAATGTGTATTTATTGAGATCTTTTAAAAGGAACTTTGCAGGACTTTTTCCAAAGATCCTTAGGATCATAAATGAGGATTATCCGAGATTTCTTCAAAGCACCTTAACAGAAGTTTTTTAATGAATTTTCCACAAAGATCCTTAAACCTATAAATGTGTATTTTTGAGACTTTTTCAAAGGACCTTTACAGTGATGCTTCAAAAGATCCAAAAGGGCCATAAATCATGATTATTTGGGATTTTTTCAATGGACCTTTGCTGGAAGATCTTTAAGAATTATTTCGAAGGACATTTACATGAATTTTAATGGGTATTTTTAATGCCACAAATGTGTAATTTTGAGATTTGTTTTCAAAGGATCTTTGAAGGCGATTTTCAGAAGATCTTTAGAGACATAAATGAGGATTATTTGAAGGAATTTAAATAATTATTTCCGAATATCCTTAAAATAATCAATGGGGATTATTTGAGATTTTTTAATTTTTCAGTTAATTTTTTTTTCCAAAAACCAAGATTTTTTAAAAAATGTTCAAAAATTTAGAGAATTTATTTGTTTTTCAAAGAACCATTGGAGCCATACATATTGATTGTTTTGGAAATTTGCAAAGAAGACTGGGTTATTTTATTTTTATAGGACATTTCATGGAATTTTTGGAAGATCCATAGAGTTTCTAAGGAGTTGAAAATTCTTTTAAAAATATTGAGTTTTTCCCAAGAACTTTCAGAGACATAAATATTCATTTCTTAAAGAACTTTTCAAATAATTCCCATAAGATTTCTTAATTGTTTTAAGAGGCCCTTAAAGGTATTATCGTAACTTTTTCCATATAGATTTCCAAGTACCCTTAGAGATCCTTAGGGCTACAAATGTGATTTTCAAGGTATCTCTAAACATAAAAATATATTTTTCCATTGGCGAATAAATCACTTACAATTATTTAATTCCGAAATTGTTGCTAAATTGAAATCGATGAGCTGCAATGTTATTACAATACCCAGCAGTGGATTCATTTTCCAAAACCAAAAATTATTTTTTTGAGTCACTGAAACATTTAAAATTGTATTTGGATTTATTTTCAATTATTTCATTTTTTTTTCAAATCACTTGAAACATTTTCAAAATTTCTAATTATTTTTTTCCGAACCGCGTTTTTAATTTTCTATATTTTTTTGGCGGATTATTCAAAAAGGACACATCCAAACCCGTCAAGGCGACAACGATGACTGTTAAGTGGTTTTGTCTTGTGGTTGGCCAACGAAAAACCCCAGCCATGCTTGTTTCGTTTGTTTGAAGTTGGCCAAATATCGAGGTATCCAAACGTGAAAACAAACACTCGCAAAGAAAATTCAAATAATGATTTTATGGTGTTATGCGCTATGCCAATGCAGATACAGTAGTTAGACATCTTTACACTGGCACACAACATATCTTCCGCCCCCACAGAGTTCGCATTTGAGGTTTTGGTTGATGTTTCTTTTAAAAAGCGCGCCAAATATAAGGGTCCATAGAGCGCATGTTTGTGGTAAATGTTGGCATACTCGTATGAGGGGGGAAGCGTTCGATAGTAAGAGGTGTAGTATTTTGAACTGCATTTTAAATACTATGTTCATTTGCCGGTTTTCCAGCTGAGGACTTCATTCATAATTGCAAGGATTGTTTTGATTATAAAGGGTTGGCATGTGACGTGGCCAGGACTGGTAATTGGGGAGTAAATAATAATAAATATTTAGTTCGAGTGAATCATATTGAGAGAATTTTATAGAAGAATGGATTTAAAATATTCATAAATTTGTTCATCTGATGTTTGTCAGCCTTATATTTTTAACCTATAAAAGTTTAAGATATTGACCGTAGAAGAATGTTTTACCATAATGTCCTAAGGTATCTTCACTAATTTTTTTTTCTTATTTTTGTGAAGGACCTTTTAGCAATCGCTCATTAATTTTGCAGAACCCAAATTTTTAATTTTTTAAGGCACCCTTACAAAAACAAAAAAAAAAATGTGGAAGGACATTTACGGACATTTTTAATAAATATAAAAGAATCCTTAAAGTCAAAAACATGAATTATTTCTACATTATTCAAAGGATCCCTATAGCAATTATTAATAAACTTGTCTAGGATGAAAGGATTTGTACAGTTTTTAAGGGATCCTTACAGGCCTGTTTTAGGACTTTGATTTTTATATCCTCCACCATACATAGTTGGAGGGTATATTAAGTTTGTCATTCCGTTTGTAACTCATCGAAATAATAATTATATCATTTATTTGACACAAGGACGAACCCTACTGATATTGGAGACAATCGGTCAAAATTTAAATATAGCTCTCACATATATCTTCGTCCGATTTGCTTTTTATTGTGCACCAAAGGTTTAATATCAGCCCAAGTAGTATGGAATTTTGCACATACCACCAAATTAGGCCTAAAAATAAGTATACCAAATTTGATCAAAATCGGTTCTGATATAGCTATAGCTCCCATATATACTGTTCATCCGATTTATTATTTTAGTCCTCCGTAGCCGTAATATGCACTATGTAACAACGATATTGGGGTAAATATATCAAATACAGTTCAGAAATACATTTGCCAAATTTTATCGAGATCGGTTCAGATTTGGATACAGCTCCCATATATATCTTCGTCCGATTTGTTTTTAATTGTGCACCAAACGTGTAATATTAGTCCAAATGGGATGGAATTTGGCACTTGCATCCCAATTGAGTCTAGAAATAAGTATGTAAAATTGGGTGAAAATTGGTTCAGGTATAGTTATAGCTCTCGTATATAATGTTCATCCGATTTGTTATATGTGTTCTACACAGCCGTAATATGCACTCCGTAACAACGACATTCGGGGGAATATATATCAAATACAGCTCAGAAAAACCTTTGCCAAATTTTATCGAGATCGGTTCGGATTTGGATATAGCTCCCATATATATCTTCATGCAATTTCAAGTTAATTGTGAAGCAAACGTGTAATACAAGCCCGAACAGAAAAGGCACAAATGCCTCGGCAAATTTAGTAAAAATCAATTTAGAGGAGGGTATTCCACTCAGTATTAGTTCCTTTGGACTTTAAATTAGAACTATAATCATAGTTGGTATAATTTAATTCTTACAAATTCCCCATAAAACCTTTTATTTTTTATGTAAAGCTCTACTAAATATGCAAAGGGTAAAGTCGCCCCGTCCGACTTTAAGACTTTCTTTACTGGTTTTAGATATAATAAAGTAAAATTGAATTGTAAGACGATTTAGGCCCGTCTATCCGTCTGTTCGTCAGTTGTAATCACGCTAGAGTCAAACACATAAAGATATGAAGCTAAAATTTTGTGCCGATCAGTCTTTTGTCTTCAGGCAGGTCAAGTTCGATGATGGGCTATATCGGTCCACAATATCGTGATGATTGTAGCCAAATTGTTAAACGAATTTGTCTGAAATTCCACAAAAGAAGTTCCTTCTGAGCACCTTCGCCCCTGAAAAATAATTGTCTTCATAGGTTCTCGATATCGTTTATCCCCCATATAACGGTACCTCTCGATATTCGGTATTTTGATGATTTTAAACACATTTTTCAATGAAATTTTCCGAAAATCCACAAAAAGGGCTCCTTGTAAGTACTGTATCCCTTAGAAGAGAATTGTCTATATAGGCCCACTACATCCTATAGCCTCCATATAAAGGTACGCCCAGATATTCGGTATTTTTATTTTTCAACGATTTTAGCCACATTTTTCAATGGAATTGTCTGAAAATTCTCACAAGAAGATTCTTGTGAGTACTTTACCCCCCTAGAAGAGAATTGTCTGTATAGGTCCACGATATCGCCCCCATATAAAGGTACCCCCGATATTCGGTATTTTGATGGTTTCAGCCAAATTTTTCAATGGAATTGTCTTAAAATCCAGAAAAGGTGACATTAGAATACTACCCCCTGGAATAGAGTTGTCTATATATGTCCACGATATCAAACATCCCCTATGTAACGGATCCTCCCGATATTCGGTATTTTTATTGTTTCAAATTTCGTATATAAAGTACGGAACTATTGCTACAGTCTATGACACAAATTACTTATGAAGGACCACGTATTCGCATAGCCCCCATATAACGGTTTTTATTTGAGCGGTATTTTCGGACGGAATTTGTTTGAACATTTTCAAGTTTCTACCAAATGGTGGAGGGTATAAAAAGTTCGGCCCGGCCGAACTTAGCTTCCTTTTTACTTGTTTTTTAATAATTTTGTCTAGGACGCAAAGATTTTTAATTTTTTTGTTTAATTCTCAAAAGGTTGTTTTTTATACCCTCAGCCATATGGATGGAAAGGGTGAGATAAAAAAACTGCAACAAAGTCAAACGCCATAATTTTTACATTTTTTTTTAATTTTATTGAATGAAAGCAAAATATGTCGGTTAGAATAGGTCACCTTTGGCATGGAAACCAATGAAACACACACTGCCCGAATATTGCTCTGCGGTATTTCGACCCATTCCCGGCGAAGCGCTTGCTTCAGGCGATCGATCGACACCTTGTTGTTTTTTAGTGCCAATCTTGTTTTCCGAAATACTCCAGACACAATAGTTCAACGTATCCGGAGATTTTGGTGGCCATTGTGCGCTGGAAATGGAACGAGGAATCTCATTTTGTAACCATTCTTGGATGGCGCGTGCTGAGTGCGATGGTGGCTGAGTCCTGCCCAAGGTCTGCGGCTAAAATGTTTACGTGCCCAAGACTACACCCTCCAGAATACTTTCGCGATAATATTCGGCTTTTTTTCCGATGCCACGGCCGATTAATACGAGCGGAGAGTGACAATCGGCTGTTATGGCGGCCCACACCATCACCATGGCCGGCGCTTGAGTTCTGGTGGCCAACCGAAGGTGCACATTTTCAGCTGACCTCTTTGGCAAGAACACGATCATTTTGTTTGTTTTTACAAACTGCTGAACAACAAATGTTTTCTCACCGGAGAAAACCAAATTCGGCAGTTCACCACTTTCAGCCAAGCGAAGTAACTCTTTAGCTCTTTTGAGACTATTTTATTTCTGTTGCGGTGTGAGTTCTTGCCCGTTTTAGAATTTCAATGGCTTTAACCCGAGCTCATTTTTCAATATTTGCCGAATGGAATATTGCGATATGTTCAGCTCACGAGCCATTTTTCGCCCACTGCGACGCGGGTTTCGATCAAGGCGCTTCTTCATTTTTCGAACCATTTCAGCTGATGTTGCTGTTTTCTTCCGTCCACTTCCTTGACGTCGGGCTACGCTACCAGCTACCAGTATCACGGTAACGAGCGATGGTACGAGACCCAAAATATTTATTCACATTTAAACGCAGGAGTGCTCTAACGATAGCCACTTGTGGTTTTCCAGCCAAAATTAAAAAAATCACACTATCACGCTTGAATTCGATCACGAATATCTGTTTTTCTGGAAAATTCTCAGCAAAATGCTTTTGTACGCTTGTAAACAATATAATGTGCTGTCACTGGATTAATTTTAACAGCTGTCGGAAGAGTGGCTTAGAAATGCCAGTCGTCTGAAGTTGGTTGCAGTTTTTTTTTTCATCTCACTCTGCATCTTTTTTTGAAGCTCTACTTTTACAATCTCCTAAATTTTTATGTAATTAATAAAAAATTTGTTCCATCATCATCTTATTAAGTCATCCTTAATTGCAGTAACTGAACAAAAATACTTTCAAGCATACTCCCCCCTTCTCAAATACTAATTAATTTACTTTTGAATAAAATAAACAATTACCAAATATGTGAAGTGTGCATAAACTCATTCTACGTAGGGGTGGGGGATTAATATCCGAACAAATCATATGAATAATAGAAATTGCATATCAAGCATAAAAAGTCAACGAGGTACAATGACGGCAGCAAAAATCTTAACTCCCATGTGAGTATTTTCAACAGCGCCAGCAAAAACGCAGAAAACGGCAAACTTCTAAAAAAACTCAAATTTTTGTGCTGATTTTCGATTATGAATGGAAAACATTTCACGGGTAATTATACAAATATTGTTTGGCAAAGAAAAAGCCAAGCCATGGAAGTTATTGTGCCAACAACATCAAATGAAATCGACACTCAAACATTTGCCCAAGAAGAACAAAACAAATGGAGTTATTTGCTTGGTTTGCCAACAACCCCACTGCAGGTGTATGTGTTGGGGAGTTGATGGTGGGTGCAAAATTATGATATGGAAAATTAAAATAACAAATTCGAAAGGTCAGACACTTAAGAGCTGAGCATATCACATTTGGAAAGTTCAAATTGGAAATTGTTGTGAGGAAAACAATTGAGTTTATGCGGAAGAAAATTTAAATATGTGCAGATCATTTAATGCGGATGGTAGTTTTTATTGGACAACTTTTTAAATGAGCCGAGATTCTTAGAAAAATCAACCCATATAAGGCTTTATAAGTGGGCTGAACACCATTTAAAAAATCCATGTTTGTAAGACTTTTTTGAAATGGGTTGAGGATCCTTTAAAAATCCACATTTTAAGACTTTATAAATGGGCTGAGAATCCTTAAATAATCCACGTGTGAAAGGCTTTATAAATGGGCTGAGGATCCTTTAAAAAATCCACATTTGTAAGGATTTTTAAAAATGGGCTGAGAATCCTTTAAAAAATTAACGCTTGTAAGGCTTTATAAATGTGCTGATGATCCACGTTTGTAAGACTTTATAAATGGGCTGAGGATCCTTTAAAAATCCACGTTAAAAAGGCTTTATAAATGGGCTGAGGATCCTTTAAAAATCCACGTTAAAAAGGCTTTATAAATGTGCTGATGATCCACGTTTGGAAAATTTTATAAATGAGCTGAGGACCCTTTCAAAAATCCACGTTTGTAAGGCTTTATAAATGGGCTGAGGATCCTTTAAAAAATCCACGTTTGAAAGGCTTTATAAATGGTCTTGGAATCCTTTAAAAAATCCACGTTTGTAAGGCTTTATCAATGGGCTCAGGATCCTTTAAAAAATCCACGTTTGTAAAGTCTTATATATGTCTTCCGAATCCTTTAAAATCCACTTTTGTAAAGGATTATAAATGTCTTCCGAATCTTTTAAAAAATCCACGTTTGAAAGGCTTTATAAATGGTCTTGAAATCCTTTAAAAAATCCAAGTTAGAAAGGCTTTATAAATGGTCTTGGAATCCATTACAAAATCCACGTTTGAAAGGCTTTATAAATGGTCTTGGAATCCTTTAAAAAATCCACGTTTGAAAGGCTTTATAAATGGTCTTGAAATCCTTTAAAAAATCCAAGTTAGAAAGGCTTTATAAATGGTCTTGGAATCCATTACAAAATCCACGTTTGAAAGGCTTTATAAATGGTCTTGGAATCCTTTAAAAAATCCAAGTTAGAAAGGCTTTATAAATGGTCTTGGGATCCTTTAAAAAAATCACGTTTTTAAAGCTTTATAGATGGGCTGAGGATCCTTTAAAAAATCCACGTTTGTAAAACTTTATAAATGGTCTGAGGATCCTTTAAAAGTTCACGTTTGTAAGGTTTTATAAATGGGCTGAGGATCCTTTAAAAGTTCACGTTTGTAAGGCTTTATAAATGGGCTGAGGATCCTTTAAAAAATCCACGTTTGTAAGGCTTTATAAATGGGCTGAGCATCCTTTAGAAAATCCACGTTTGTAAGGCTTTATAAATGGGCTGAGCATCCTTTAGAAAATCCACGTTTGTAAGGATTTATAAATGGGCTGAGGATCCTTTAAAAAATCCACGTTTGTAAGGCTTTATAAATGGGCTGAGCATCCTTTAGAAAATCCACGTTTGTAAGGCTTTATAAATGGGCTGAGCATCCTTTAGAAAATCCACGTTTGTAAGGCTTTATAAATGGGCTGAGGATCCTTTAAAAAATCCACGTTTGTAAGGCTTTATAAATGGGCTGAGTATCCTTTAAAAAATCCACGCCTGTAAGGCTTTGTAAATTGGACAGAGTAAATTTAAAAAAAAAAAAATAAAACATGTTTGTAAGTCCTTATAAACCGACTAAAAATCCTTTAAAAATCCCCGTTTAAAAGACTTTAAAAAAAAGTCCATTTCTAGTATTTTTTGCATTGATGAGTAAACAGAAGAACAATAAGGAACATTGGCAACTCGAGGGATGTGTTGCCAATCCTTCGACTTGCCAATGTTCTTTATGGTTAAGCGTTGCCACTTATTGTTTCTGGTTTGTGAAAATGCTAAGGAACATATCCAAGTTTCAAACAGTGTAGGATAATTTTAGTACATAGAATATTACTACAAAAAAAGATAATTTTAAGATAATGAAAGGATTATGATAAAAGTGCTGCCAAGTTTGTGGTGATGGTTGTGGTTGTTGATTGGAATATTATTTGAGAGTGTAAATGACATTTGTCGTACAGTGTGACTGCAGCTATTGGGGTTGATACAACAAATCTTTTATAAAAAGAACTTAAGTATCCAATTTTAGAAAATAAATAGAGTTCAGAACCACCTAAGTAGAAATGGAATTTAATGCAAAATAAGTCAAGACAAACGCCACTAAATATAAATGGCTCTATGTGTGAAAATCGTACGTTCAATTTATTGTGATTGTCAATTATCGGGGTTAACCCAGGTAAGTTTTGTACATGTAAACTTACTTTTACCAATTTTAATATATTTTTCTAATAATTTTAATGCCACGAATTAGCTTGCATTGAGTTTCATATACCCTCAACAGACAGATCTATACCCTCAACAAATGTTCGATTATTTAAAAATATTTTGACTTCTGTTTTGATTATTCAAATTGCTGGCCCTCTATGAAATTGGCTCCGAAGGAGTGGGCCAATATTGTCAATTTGGTATCGAATCTAAATAAATATGGTATACAGGGTTAGATGAAAAAATTGCAACCAACTTCAGATTGCTGTCATTTCCAAGCCACTCGTCCGACAGCTGTTAATTTTTTTCCAGTGACAGCTCATTATATTCTTTACCAGCGTACAGAAGCATTTTGGTGAGAATTAGTAGTGTGCTTATGGGGATGTTGGGAATTCACCACGATTTATCACGGCAAATTCTATTGGGGATGTTGATTTGGGTAAATTCACCACGGTGAATTTTAATGGGGATGTTGTCTTGGGAATTGTACCACGGCAAATTCTATTGGGGATGTTGATTGGGGGAAATTCAGCACGGTGAAATATATTGGGGATGTTGTCTTTTGAAATGTACCACGGTGAAATATATTGGGGATGTTGTCTTTTGAAATGTACCACGGTGAATTATATTGGGGATGTTGTCGTTTGAATTGTACCACGGCAAATTATATTGGGGATGTTGTCTTTTGAATTGTACCACGTCAAATTTTATTGGGGCTGTTGGCGTTGGTGTTGCTAGTTTTAATATGAACTACTAGATGGCGCTAAGTTTAGCGCAGACACAATCCAAAACTGTGTATGGGATGGTGAAATTTCAAGTTTTAATATTCACCACTAGCAGAGACACCCTCCGAAAAAAAAAAAATGTATTATGATCATATCGAGTGGGACTAAAGAGATTCACCATGTGAGAAGTGAATATAAGTAAGAGGTAAGTATCGAAGAAAATCATTTTATCTAGATGGCTCTCAGAATGCTTTTATATAGTCAACATGTTGATTACTGCAGTCAAATGTGCTTATTAATTTATTTGAAAACATATATTTCAAGAAATCGACTTCAATAAATGTGATATATTATAGAAGAGTTTCAATTGACAAATATGCTGCAATTATTGATATTTCAGGGGTTTTAAGAAAAACGATAACGAAGTCGAGTGGGTTGAACACGAAAATCAGCATGTTGGCTATGCAAAACATGATGAGATAAAAAGACAAAACTAACTTTTCGTTGTACTTGTTTTAATTTGTCTATAATTTTAGCGACTCAAAAATGTTCAGTTATTCCCATCGAAACGATATAGGCGACATCTAACGGTGAGTTCCATCCATACTATCCATAAATTATGTTGTAGCATAGACACACTCCAAAACTATTGAAATATGATCATATCGAATGGGGCTAGAGAGATCCACCATATGAGAAGTGAATATAGCAGAGACAAATTTGGTTAGTATCATAGTCAACAAGAAGATGTGTGTTCTATTATTTTGTCCAGATGGCTCTCCAGTCATTTCCCTCGAAACGATATAGGCGACATCTAACCACCAATTAATGTTGTAGCATATACACACTAAAAAAATGCTGCTGTAGCCAATCAAAGCAAATTCTTCTTGTGTGGACAGGCATTTTGATACATTATATCGATCGCTTTTTGATAGTTTTGTCGATGAAGAATTTGTTTACATTATGTAGCAATTTGAGAGAATTGAAACTGAAAGAGTTTCATGACAAACCCTGCATCAATTCGGTATTGAAGATTGAAGGGATTTGAAGAAGGAAACACCATTGTTTACATTAACTAACAATTGGATTTCTGTGAAATGGATATGAGAATTTGGGGGGAAGCGTTGTTGCAGAGTTTCATGACAAATTCTGCTTCAATCACAGAATTTCTATTTGTTTACAAAATGTAGTCAATAATGTATTGATTGGATTGGAAGAAATTTCAGTACTCAACAAGTCACAGATTAATAAGCATCGTTTCTTAATATTCTTAAAAAAGTTTTTATAATGTCTCAAAAAATTTGTTGGTCATGCAGCCTTTATTACAAGGAAAAAAATGAATTTGTGAAACATATGAAAAAGCATTGTATGTTTTGTGATGTTTTATGTGAAAGTGTAAACGATTTAGAATTGCACTTAGAGAACCATCATGGAGATGAGCATGTAATGAAACAAAATCGAGATCAACAACAAGAAAAACTAAAGCAGCAGCATGAAAATAAATCAGCTGTGAAGGTGGAAAAGTTTTGTGGTGATTGTGATAAAATTGTGAATAATATACGATCACACGTTCGTAGCGAAGAACATCGATCCACCGTGAGAAAAAATCTGGATTCTGACATAAAAATTGTTAAAAGTGCATTTAACAAAAATATACTCAGCTATGAGATACAAAACAATAAAGACATTTTGTACCCGATCGATTTTCTTAATGCTTCAAAAGAATTAATAATTAAAACCTTGAAAAATGAGTTAAACGGTAAAACGCTCATAAAATTTAATATGGAACTCCAAGGACTGTATGTGAAACCAAACAATGAAAAAGATGGACCTTCAACTTCCAAAGAGTTAACTATTGAAAATATATTTAATCATATTTCAAAAACAACGCTATTAACCCTGGGAGATGATTTGGAAGAGGTCGTTTTCAACCACTGTGTGGAAATTATAGCTAAATCAGAAGAGTTCCAAGAAAGAGGCTCTAATTGGGCCCTGGAGAAACTTTTAAAACTTGACATAAATGTGTTGAGAGCCAACTTAACACGTGGCTCACATTATATTCCAACTCCGAAATCATTAAGCAACAAGAAGGGTGCGTGCCTTAACATCAAAAACTATGATGACTTTTGTTTTAAGTGGTGTATGGTTGTTGCATTGGGGGAAACTGCATATGGAGATCCGAGTATAACCTCTTCATATAACGTAGACATACACCAAGATGTCATTATTCTGCAGTCTGGAATATCGCTAAATTTCGAACAATTAAATTTCCCATTGGGTCTTAAATATATAAAAAAATTTGAAATGAACAACCCAGAGATTAGCGTAAATGTTTTCGGTTATGAAAACAAGTCGGTCGTTGGTCCATATTACTTAACAAAGGAGACGAAAAGCAATCACATTAATTTAATATTGCTGCACAACGAAGAAAATTTCCATTACATTTTGGTTATGGATATGTCTTGGTAATTATAAACAAAACTTATCAATCAAAACCATATCATAATAATCATGTATTTGTTCTTTTTTTTTCAGTCTTATGCGGTCTCAATTCACAAGTCATAAGGAGAAAGGTTACTTTTGTTTTGGATGCCTGCAATGTTTCCACGATGAAAATAAATGTATGACTCACAAAAAGCAGTGTGGAAAAGTAGTCTGTGCCCTGCCGAACAAAAAAGAAGCCGTACTAAAGTTCGTCAATCACAAGAAAAAGGATAAGGTGCCTTTCGTTATTTATGCTGACTCCGAAAGTGTACTGGAAGACGTGCAGGAAGATGAGAACAATGGGGCGAGTAAAAAAACGGAAAAGGTAAAGAAGCATATTCCATGTGCTTTTAGTTATTTTATTAAATGTAGTTTTAATGAAAATTTAAATAAGTTATTTATATATAGTGGTCCCGACGCAGCAAATGTTTTTCTGAAAGAACTAATTCAGGATTGTAAATTTTTGTATGATAGTTACCTAACCAAAACGAAACCTATGAATACTCTAACCCCCGAAGAAGAGACAGCCTTTCTTAGGGATATCAATTGTCGTATATGTGGCGACATTTTAGGTAACGATAGGGTGAAAGATCATTGTCACTTAACGGGGCAATATCGAGGTGCGGTACATAACCATTGCAATCTGCAATATCATCTACCTAAATTTATTCCAATATATTTCCACAATTTTTCTTCGTACGACTGTCACCTCTTCTTTAAAGAGTTAGTTGAATTTGGAGGTGAAATAAGAGTCATACCTCAAAACAAAGAAAAATATATTTCAATGTCTTATTTCATTAATATGGATAACGAGTCAACCGACTCTAGTTCTTTAAAAAGTACAGTTGTTGTAGGAGAAGAAGAAGATTCGAGTGAGGAAGATGATGAGGAATTCCAGCAAGAAGAGGAAAGTGAGGGCAAAAAAGAGAAGAAAAAGAAAATGAATAGATTAGAGCATCGTTTCTTAGATAGTTTTCGATTTATGCCTACTAGTTTGGATAAATTAGCAAGGAATTTATCTCGAGATTCTTTTGTTGCTGTCAGATCTCATTTTCCTGATGATGAATCATTTGAACTTATGACTAGGAAAGGAGTATTTCCCTACGAATATATGTCATCATTTGAAAAATTGAAGGAGAAACAACTTCCCCCTATAGACCAATTTTATAATAAGTTGACCGATACTGAATGCTCGTCAGACGATTATAGGCATGCAACAAATGTTTGGTCACATTTTCGATGTCAAACTATGCAAGACTACATGGATTTGTACTTAAAAGCTGATGTCTTGCTTTTAGCAGACGTATTTGAAAATTTCAGGAGCTTATGTATGCGAATTCACGAACTGGACCCTTGTCAATATCTCACAGCACCATCTCTATCTTGGGATGCAATGCTACTATGTACTAAAGTCGAACTTGAGCTACTCAGAGATATAGACATGTACAATTTCTGCAAAAATGGTATTCGGGGAGGGCTTACCCAGTGCTCAAACAGACACTCGGTAGCAAATAATGAAGATGCTCCCAATTATAATAGTGCCAAACCAGAGGTAAATATCTATTATTTGGATGTAAATAATTTATATGGTACAGTTATGACTGAGTGTCTCCCTGAAAAAGATTTTAGATGGGTGGAGGGTTATGAAATGGAGAAATTCAATGATCCAGCTGTAATATTATCTATTCCTGACAACGCTCCTACTGGTTTTATTTTAGAGGTTGATATTGAATATCCACCGCACCTTCACGACAAACATAACGATTTACCTTTTTTGGCGGAGAAAAAGTGTGTTGAAGGCTCAAAAACTGAAAAACTGATTGCAGATTTTACTGACAAAACATCATACACCATACACTACAAATTACTTAAGCAATCTCTGAAACATGGACTAATTCTTAAGAAAGTCCATAGAGTTTTGGCTTTCACACAAAGCGCTTGGTTAGCTCCTTACATACTGAAGAATAATGAACATAGGGAAAAGGCTGAAAATGCCTTTGAAAAAGATTTTTTTAAATTATTGAATAACTCTTCATTCGGTAAGACAATGGAGAATATCGACAAAAGAAAAACTGTGAAAATTGTGACAATGTGGGTAGATGAGGCAAACCAAAGAAGAAGGAATGTTGCTAGTAAATTAATCTCGAAGCCAAATTTTCACAGCCTTTCGATATTCTCCGAAAATATGGTTGCTATTCAAATTAGGAATGTCAGAGTAAAATATGATAGACCATTGTACTTAGGGTTCTGCATATTAGATTTATCAAAGTGGGTGATGTATGATTTTCTGTATGATTTTCTAAAAGTGAAATTTGGTGAGGATTTTATTCTAAATTATATGGATACAGATTCGTTCATATTAACATTTTACGGACGGAATTTGTATTCCGAATTATCTTTAGATGAAATATTGGCTAGATTTGACACCTCAGGGTTTTCAAAAGAAAATAAATATAAACTTCCTCTAATTAATAAGAAAAAACTTGGCATGATGAAAGATGAGAATGACGGAAAAACAATGGTTGAATTTGTAGGCCTTCGTCCTAAAATGTATGCCATCAATGTAGTTGATAGCGAAGAATTAAAAAAATCTAAGGGAGTTAAAAAGTCGGTCCTAAAAAAGTATACTATAGATAAATATCGAGAATGTCTTTATAACAAAAAGGTTTTTTACGGTACCATGTTTTCGTTTAGGTCAAGGCAGCATACAATATATACAGACAAAATTACTAAAATATCGCTAAGCCATCAAGATGATAAACGATTTATTCTAGAGGATGGTATTCACACCTATGCTTGGGGCCACTATAGATTAAATAACCTTCATGAAACAAATGTAAATAACTCAAATGAATCTGTCTCAATGGACTTGGATTAAAATATAAATTTAATTATGATTTAAGTTTCAATATACAGATAAAAGAGCATAGTAATAATATTAATTTAATTGTCTTTATTCACTACAAATGTCATCATATTAATATTTTCTCGCAACACAAAATGTTTAATTTTTAAGTAAATATAAGTGTATTATATTTTAACTAGTCTTTAACTATTCTTATTATAAAATAAAACAAAATATTTTTGTTTATAAATTTATGTAAATTGCGTTTTATTGAAATATTCTTGCAAAGGTGAGTATAAAATAGATTATACTACTTTTCGTACAATTCCTGTTAATGGAACGTACTCGACCAGACGATCATGTATAATTAAACAGTACGCAGAAGTGTTTTGTGGAATTGGTTTATTGGTTTCAAATTGGATTTTTAAATCGATTGGTCCATTCTTAACAGCTTCGTTTTGATTGCTAATGTCAATAACGGCGATGGGCTTGTCTTTAAAACTTGCATATGTAAGAAGTGGTTGTGGCTCCCTCATGTAATATGATTGTTGAAACTTTGTATACATGTCATATAGTACTGCATAGCCATTTTCTTCGAACTTTACATTCAAATCATCGTAAGGATAGGTTTCAGAGTTCAAGTGAACTTTGATGTTTTTAAGTTCGCAATGTTCCAGCTTGTTGTCTTTTTCAAATATCAAAGCAACATATCGTGGTCTTTCATGATTGACAGACAATTTAACACTCCAACTGTGTTGTCTTCCACCAGCAAAAGTTGGATTAAAGTAGCAGTCCCAGCTGCGGAATGCTAAAGGCAACGCTTTTCCATCCTTAATAGTTTTCAAGAAGCTGATTTTTCTATAGTCTGATAATTGAATGTGTTGTACTTTCCATACAACATTTGTTATGGTGAGTTTAATTTCCTCCGTATCCATGGTTGAATAACACACATTTTTATCGTTGGCACTACGCAAAAGAATCAAGTCATGCTTGCTGTTGCAAATTACTTTATCAAAGTCCTCTGCGAACCCTAGTAGACGGTTTAAGGGTACACAAAAATTAAAGTATCCTACTGATAAATCATTATCAGCTTTCCATCCCGCTTTGCTCATAACCTTACTTTCGGATTCGCTTAGAGAAATCCAATTTTTAATTTCTGTAGTTATTCCTAGATAACGAGTACGATCAATTTCAACACCATTTAGTTCATAGCGAATTTCATCAAACATGTATCCCACACAATTATTTCTCAGTCTTGCATTTTGCGATACTTCTCCCTTGCTATTTTTCAAATTTCCTTCAATGAATAGATAACTCTCCGATGGAAGTATGTAAAGATCCTGATTTTGTATACTTATCCGAATTTCATCATTATTTTTAAATGATTGAATATATGGAACATAGCTGTGGTAGTCTCTCTTTACAATATTCTCATCCGAGAATGGACGCTCATTAATGTTAAGTATTTCAGACATTTGGTTTGACTTTAAGCTTAATAAGTTTTAAAAACTCTTTATTTTCCTTTGAAATTGTAGGTCTTGTCGGTTTGACAACTTTGTGTTGAATGTGTCTTGGTATTTGTTTATGATTGTATTTATTGTAGATAATCATGATTGCATTGGTCTTATATGAATACGTAGCGTGATTTCTTCCTCTCTAAAATTTATAAAGCGACCTTCTTGATCTACTATCTTTATCTCCAGACGACCGATTTCTTTGACGTTCACTGGTAAATAAATGAGATTCATTGGCCTCTCTACCAATTTATATCCCGGAGGAACATTAAGAGCAAATTCATGTAGAATATGCGTTGGCGACCCATTCATGAATGATCCAGTTACAATATTGCAGTGTATTTGTATGGCATTAACCTTTAAAATGTCGACTTGAAGGTTTGAAGTATGTTTTTTCCCAGATTCTAAGATTTTTTCGGTAAAACCAAAAAGCTTGCCTATAGATTTTTCTTTATCAAAGTAAATAGGATCATGAGAAGACATGATTTCTACTTTTAGCGTATTATTATTCGCCTTAATTTCAATGGATCTATTCTCGTGGATAGTTTTATATTCCGTTTCCAAGTAATTCGCAATATCTTGCAATTCATAGGATCCTATAGGTATTTTTATAATATTGTCTCCAATGTGAAAGAGATTGTTATCATTATCCACATTGGGTATTGAATTGTATGATTGGAAATCTATTAGGCAACACTCATAACTACTATTTCCCAATTCAATTGGGGGTAAATATGTTGAATGTAGAATTGGAGATTTACCGGACACAGTAAACGTTCTTGACATTGCAAAATTCTTTGTCGTAATAATTGAAACACAAAATATGCATACGTATATATGGGTTTTTATTTATTTAAATATATGCTTGTATATTGTATATCTACATATTAAGATTATATGATATGATTCTTATCTATCCATGAATTATGTTTGTCTGAGAATCCCAGCCACTTAACCAAGACTTTATTACCTTTTGTTTTTAAAATTTTCTCAACTAAATACGTGTTGGGATATTTTGTGGGTAAAAGTTCTTCTTTGTAGAAACATCCTTGGATGGGATTTCCTTCATAGTCTTCTAATAAATAAGTAGCGGGGTTTGTTATTCTTATTGTTCTTATCTTGAATATTTCCGTAGTCCAATTTGGCGTGTATCCCTTTTCAAATTGATGTTTATATTTGCTAATGCGTACATGATCACCCACACGAAAGTTTTGTCTCCTAAAAATTTTTAAGTGGTTATAAGCAGATTGCAACAATGCCTTCTCATTCGATGAATTTACTTGAATAGGGGCCATTTTTATTGTTCGATGAGGTGTTTTATTGTATTGTTTAACCAATTCTCTATAAACGTCAATCCATAGATAATTCCCATTATAACTGAACTCCTTCCACATTAGCGACTTCAAAGTTCTATTAAAACGCTCAACAATTGAGGCCTTCAATACACTATATGTGGAGTAGTGGTTTATGGAATATTTCTGCATTAGTTTTTTAAAATCTGTGTTGAAAAATTCTTTTCCATCATCGGTTTGCAAATTTTTTGGAATTCTTCCTCTTTGTAAGATTTTTTCAAAAGCCATAGAAACATCCGTTGCCGTTTTTGTTTTAAGGGCTTCACACCATGCGAATTTCGAAAATGTATCGATGACAGTTAACAAAAATCGGAACCCCTTGTTTGCTTTTGAGTAACTGCCCATTTCAACTAAATCTGCTTGCCAGAGATCATCAATACCCTTTGTAATAACCCTTCGTCTAGGAAAGTTTTTTCGTGCTTGATGATGAAGTTCATTTACCAAACCCCGCTTTTCCATTGTTTTATTCGGTATGATATATTAAAGCTGGTGAGTTGAATGGAGCTTGCGATAAGGCTTTAAATATTTCGTTTTGTGAACGTTTGAGTTGTGATATTTCTTCTCTTAGGAAGGTGCACTCTTGAATGAATTTTTTCTTTAAAATTTCTTGAATGTGCTTGATTTGCGTATGTACGTATGCTTGGTTGACCGCATCCGCTCCTTCTGCTGGAGATGCAACATTCCTAATCTTTTTATTTTGCACGTTAAGGTTGTTATCTTCATCAATATTGACTCCCAATAATCTCGAAACATTTTCTCTCACTGCTATTGATTGATTTTTTTGATTGTAATGATGTCCAAACTTGTCAACAGTCATATGTTGTATGCTCCTTGAGAGTATTATTTAATATATTATATTTCCTTCTCGCAGTTCCTCGATAATAGAAACAATTTCATTAGTATGGTTATTGTTTCCGGCTTGTTGTGATGCCAACAACAGCTTTAATCGTTCTATCAATTCGTTGGGATCGTCCCAGTATATATAGTTGGGTTTACCAGGATTTATTGTCAGTAAGCCTTTGCCGCTGTGAGTATCCTCTATTATATTTTTTATTATTTTCTTATATTTTTGTCCCCTGTTGGACTTTGTTCGTCCATTAGATTCATAGTTTATTTTATGCGCATTTGTGTCTAATAATATTGTTTTGTAAATATCGAGTTCTGTATGATCATAGTTCTTGGGGTCTTGATAAAACAACAGTTCAAACAAACCGGGTGTTAATGCCCAATTTTTATTTCCAATCATAATCTTTTCATTGCTTATTTTGAGTGGTTGGTCCCCAAATCTCCATTCTCCATTGTTATCTTTGTGTGGACCATAGACTACATCTAGTTTTTTAATTTTCTTCAAGAATGATAGATTCATAGGTTCCTCATTGTTGGAATAAAATTTGTCGTCGTCTTGTGATGTATTAAAGGAATCGAAATTTTGTGTGTAATCTACTTTATGCTTTAACCCCTCCAATGCATTGGAATCTAACTTAACATCTGGTTTATAATTCTTAAGGGGTGTACTTGTAATAATAGAATCTCTGTACATTTCCATTTTCTCTTTCTTAGGCATAATCATTTTGGAAGTATTTTCAGTTGAAAGCTTTAGTAGTTTGTTTATTGGCTCCGTTATTGGTTTGAAAGTATTTTTCAATTCTGTAGTTTTAGCTTCTTCACCCATTTTAATGCTTTGAAATTTCTTTTTCAAGACATTTCTGGACTTAACAAGCCGTTTCAGCATTTCCTCCTCCATGGCTGTAGGTGCACTAATATAAATTAACATTTGCAAATACTTTAAATAATATTAAGGTTGAATAAATATATGAAAGCCTTTTCTGTATCTTCCAGAGTGAATTTCGTCATCCTTGGAAATCGTTAGAAATCCATACTTTTCCTTCCAGCATTCATGACAAATTTTTTTGAAATCTTCAAAACTAATGTCACATCCGACGTGATCATTAAATATATGTCTTAAATTCAGATCATCTTGTTTAAACACGATTATAAAATTCGCATTATCACGCAATAAATGTTTTGGTATACGTGTGTATGTTTGACACAAATAAAACGAATCAACATTCTTATGTCGCCCCATACTGAAGTAATTTTTAATGTTGTTTTGTTTATCGCATGCAACATCATCAAAAATCATGATTGAGTTTGGCTTTATTTCGTCCGTTTGTATAACATCGTCATTGTTATTAAATGTATACAATCTCATCCCCTTTATAGTGGATATCAGTTTCTTTAGGTACTCATATTTTGTCTGATATAGCGATTTTGAGTAAATGTAAACATTTTCAAATTTTAATCCATTGGGGCTTTCTATCAAACTAAGCATCACATTAGTCTTTCCACAATTTGATGGTCCTACTATTAAGGCTCGTATAGAATCAGGCAGCAAAGTACTATGTCGAGGGGTCTTTCTTTGCATAAAATCCACATTTTTAACAATTATTTTAGCTTGTTGTTCCATTAATCTCATGATTTAAACTAATGAGTTTTAAGAAAACATTCATATTTATAATATAATCAAATATCAATATTTCTTTCGTTCAGCGTCCCGCTAAAAAGTATAAAATGATTGTTTACAACACGAAGCGATTTATTAGAAAGAAACACGTTCAAGGAGGAGGACTGGTAAATAAGTTGATTAACTCTTTACCCGTTGAACTTCATTTACCAGGATATCAATTTTGTGGACCTGGAACAAAGCTAGAAAAACGTATTCAAAGAGGAGATCAAGGTATTAATCCATTAGATGCAGCGTGTAGAGCACACGATATTGCCTATTCACAAAATAAAGATATTGAACAACGTCACATTGCTGATCGTGAACTAACTGAACGGGCTTGGGAGCGAGTAAAATCGAAAAATAGTAACATTGGAGAAAAAATTAGCGCATATCTTGTAACTAACATAATGAAGGCTAAGACAAAGCTAGGCATGGGTAATAAAAACCCCAAACAAATATTGGGTCAACAACTTTTTAAAAACGCTTTAAAAAAAGCTACAAGTTCCCTTAAAAGCAAAAAACCAACTGATATTGATGAAGCCATAAAAATAGCCAGACATGAAATACAAAAGACGTTTCGAGGAAAAAAATCAAAGGTCGCTATACCGCGAGTAATAAGCGTGCCCAAAAGAGGTGGATTTCTTCCTCTCATTCCCATTCTAACTGGATTAGGAGCATTGGGAGCCTTAGCATCGGGTAGTTCAGCAATTACCAATGCCGTTTTAAATGCAAAAAAAGCCAAACAAGAGTTGGATGAACAAACCAGACATAACAAAACAATAGAAGCTATAGCTATGGGTAAAGGTCTCTATCTCAAACCATATAAAAAGGGCTATGGAATTTATGTTGATGAAAATAAAACTCCAAAAAACT
Organism: Musca domestica; assembly: GCF_030504385.1. Taxonomy (NCBI): domain Eukaryota; kingdom Metazoa; phylum Arthropoda; class Insecta; order Diptera; family Muscidae; genus Musca; species Musca domestica. The sequence continues at coordinate 23,691,574 of NW_026712383.1, forward strand.
AATTAAGCAGCTACCCAAAGGTCCTCTAACCGATGTAAATATTAGTTTTTTTGGGAAAAAATATATACCTCACTTTAGAGGTGTTTATATGCGTGATAATCTACCTAAGAAACCACATCGAATTGAATGTGGTATCATAAATTTGGATGTTAGCAGTGGACCTGGCACGCATTGGGTGGCATATAATAAAATCAATAATAATATCGACTATTACGACAGTTTCGGTAATCTTCAACCCCCGATAGAAGTTTTACGGTATTTGGGACCAGCTATTACATACAATTATAAAAGAGATCAACGATTTCATACATACAATTGTGGACATCTTTGTTTAAAGTTTTTATTGGACATGAACAAAATTTTATAAATACTCCAACATCGATGATATCCCCTCCATTCAAATTCAACTTTCCTAAGAAGATGATTGAAATCAATAGATCGGATATTGCACTGGTTGATTTTCAATATTGCCATGGAAACCACAAGAGTATTTTCGTGAAGGAACTATCATATATGTGTGGTGCTTCTGTTGTTCCACATTATTTTTTGTTTCGTCCACCTTTTAATATAAAAGAACTTACTGGGGAAGCATGCAGAACAAATGCCTACACCAAGACACATGTGAATGGCTTAGATTGGACAGATGGAGAAAAAAATTATAATGATGTCGAGAAAGCTCTTACACCATTGAACAATTATCAATATATTTTTGTTGTTGGACAAGAAAAGAAAATCTTTTTACAGAAATATATTCATTCTACCATTATAAATTTAGAAAATAATATGAAACTTCGAGCTTGCCAAAATTATTTTACAAACTGTCCTATACATTTGGACACTAGATTTAAGTGTGCCGTAAATAATATATTTAAGATATTTGTATTCATTGAACAAAACTGGAAAGAACTTGGCTACATACTAGACGATGAAATTAATAAAGTTAATAAATAAAAACAAGCAACTGTATTATTTGCATAAAACTTTATTTAAAGCATTAAAGGTAATGAAAGTGAACAATAATAAGAAAATGGGTGAACATTTACTCGCTCCACGACCACAAACATCTACACCAATTTCAGAAGGTGTACAATTCCAATTTTTTGAAATAGTTGGGACATTAGTTGTTTCACGCCCTTCCAGTAATGGGCAACGATATGTCAACCTTGAATGCTCAGTAACAGGACAATCAGTTTGATCCCAACTATGAATGTTTACTTTACAAAAATAACATCTGGTAATATCTCCTACTCCAGTATAATAAAGTCCTACTGCAGCCATTGTCTTGGGATCTGGATAATTTAAAGGCCAGCGAGCAAAGGTTTTTAAGCGTTCGTCTTCCTTATTAAGAAGAGACATCTTCCTTTCTAAAGCTTCACTAATAAACTGAAATATTTCTCTGCACACATTAAAATGAAAACAGCTTGCAATTTTTAGTTTCAAACAAAATATTTATTTACTTTTCAGTTTATGTTAAATATGGTTGATAAAAATAATCTGGTTGATCCAAATGTTTTAATTCTAGTTTGTAAAGACTCTTTCCGCTTCCATCTTTCAACACAGTTTTCGTCACAGAATAACCCCCACCAGCTATTTCTTTTATGTATTCATCCGCCAGCGAGAGGAATCTTGACGGCAAATAGAGGATAGCATCATTAATTTTCAGCACAATTCTTTCCCCATATTTTGTATTTGTTCTAAAGGCGCCATGGATGTTGTATTCTTTGTTATCCTCCATTTCTTTCAAAGTTATTATTTTTTTATAACTGAAAGAATTGAATAAGTTTATTAAATCTGCGTTCGCCATAATATCACGTTCAATGTTTAATTTTATACTGTGAGCCTTACTTGAAATTGTCTTCTATATATAGGAATATTTAACGCGAATTTCACAATATTACAGAGTTACTAGAGTTTTTAATTTTGAGCATAGTTAAGCATGTTCTCATTCATGCTCCAATCTATCGTTGAAGCAGAATTTGTCATGAAACTCTGCAACAACGCTTCCCCCCAAATTCTCATATCCATTTCACAGAAATCCAATTGTTAGTTAATGTAAACAATGGTGTTTCCTTCTTCAAATCCCTTCAATCTTCAATACCGAATTGATGCAGGGTTTGTCATGAAACTCTTTCAGTTTCAATTCTCTCAAATTGCTACATAATGTAAACAAATTCTTCATCGACAAAACTATCAAAAAGCGATCGATATAATGTATCAAAATGCCTGTCCACACAAGAAGAATTTGCTTTGATTGGCTACAGCAGCATTTTTTTAGTGTGTATATGCTACAACATTAATTGGTGGTTAGATGTCGCCTATATCGTTTCGAGGGAAATGACTGGAGAGCCATCTGGACAAAATAATAGAACACACATCTTCTTGTTGACTATGATACTAACCAAATTTGTCTCTGCTATATTCACTTCTCATATGGTGGATCTCTCTAGCCCCATTCGATATGATCATATTTCAATAGTTTTGGAGTGTGTCTATGCTACAACATAATTTATGGATAGTATGGATGGAACTCACCGTTAGATGTCGCCTATATCGTTTCGATGGGAATAACTGAACATTTTTGAGTCGCTAAAATTATAGACAAATTAAAACAAGTACAACGAAAAGTTAGTTTTGTCTTTTTATCTCATCATGTTTTGCATAGCCAACATGCTGATTTTCGTGTTCAACCCACTCGACTTCGTTATCGTTTTTCTTAAAACCCCTGAAATATCAATAATTGCAGCATATTTGTCAATTGAAACTCTTCTATAATATATCACATTTATTGAAGTCGATTTCTTGAAATATATGTTTTCAAATAAATTAATAAGCACATTTGACTGCAGTAATCAACATGTTGACTATATAAAAGCATTCTGAGAGCCATCTAGATAAAATGATTTTCTTCGATACTTACCTCTTACTTATATTCACTTCTCACATGGTGAATCTCTTTAGTCCCACTCGATATGATCATAATACATTTTTTTTTTTTCGGAGGGTGTCTCTGCTAGTGGTGAATATTAAAACTTGAAATTTCACCATCCCATACACAGTTTTGGATTGTGTCTGCGCTAAACTTAGCGCCATCTAGTAGTTCATATTAAAACTAGCAACACCAACGCCAACAGCCCCAATAAAATTTGACGTGGTACAATTCAAAAGACAACATCCCCAATATAATTTGCCGTGGTACAATTCAAACGACAACATCCCCAATATAATTCACCGTGGTACATTTCAAAAGACAACATCCCCAATATATTTCACCGTGGTACATTTCAAAAGACAACATCCCCAATATATTTCACCGTGCTGAATTTCCCCCAATCAACATCCCCAATAGAATTTGCCGTGGTACAATTCCCAAGACAACATCCCCATTAAAATTCACCGTGGTGAATTTACCCAAATCAACATCCCCAATAGAATTTGCCGTGATAAATCGTGGTGAATTCCCAACATCCCCATAAGCACACTACTAGAATTTTCCAGAAAAAAATTTATTCGTGATGGAATTCAAGCGTGATAGTGTTATTTCTTTATATTTGGCTGGAAACCACAAGTGGCTATAGTTAGAGCACTCCAGCATTTAAATGTGAATAAATCTTTTGTGTTTCGTACCATCGCTTGTTACCGTGATACTGGTAGCGTAGCCCTTGACGTCGGGCAGTCGACGGAAGAAAACAGCAACATCAGCAGAAATTGTTCGAGAAGTAAAGAAGCGACTTGATCGAAACCTGCGTCGCAGTGGCAGAAAAATGGCTCGTGAGGTGAACATATCGCAATATTCCATTCGGCAAATATTCAAAACTGAGCTCGGGTTAAAGCCATTGAAATTTCAAAAAATGCAAGAACTTATATCACATCGGAAAGAAAATTGACTCAAAGGAGCTCAAGAGTTGCTTCGCTTGGCCGAAAGTGGTGAACTGCCGAATTTGGTTTTTCTTCCGATGAAAAAACATTCGTTGTCCAGCAGTTTGTAAACAAACAAAATGATCGGATGTTTACTTGCCAAAGGGGTCAGCTGAAAATGTGCACCTTCGGTTGGCTACCAGAACTCAAGCGCCGGCCATGGTGATGGTTTAGGCTGCCATAACAGCCGATGGTCGCTCTCCGCTCGTATTTATCAACCGTGGTATCAGAATAAATGCCGAATATTATCGCGAAAATATCCTGGAGGGTGTATTTAAGCCTTGGGCAGGCAAATATTATGGCAGACCTTGGACATTCCAACAGGACTTAGCACCCTCGTACTCAGCACGCGCCACCCAAGAAAGGCTACAAAATGAGGTTCCTCGCTTCATTTCCACAATGGCCACAAACATCTCCGGATTTTTATCCGTTGGACTATTGTGGTATGGAGTATTTTGGAAAGCAAGGTTGGCACTAAAAAGTACCAAAGTGTCGATCACTTCAAGCAAGCGCTTCGCCTGGAATGGGCCAAAATACCGCAGAGCAACATTCGGACAGAGTGTGACGGTTTCATTGGCAGTTTGAAGGTCATAATTCGTGCCGAAGGTGACCAATTCCAACAAATTTAAACTTATTCTAAAATTGTATGCTATTTCCGACATTTTTTGCTTTCATTCAATAAATGTAAAAGAAAAAAATGTAAAAATTATGGCATTTGTTGCAGTTTTTTTTTATCTGACCCTGTACTTTATGGGGTCTACGATGAATATTTAGGGAATATTTATGAATATTTATTTAGGAATGACGAAGTTAATATACCTTCCTTTTCAAGGTGGAGGGTATATTTATTTGATGAAAATTATTTTATACCATCCACCATATATTGTATGGAGGGTATATTAAGGTCGTCATTCAGTTTGTATCTCATCGAAATAATAACTTTAGACCCAACAAAGTATATATTCTTCTTGATCAGCGGAAAATAATAAGACGATTTAGTCCTGTCCGCTAGAGTCAAAACAAATTAAGATAGGAAGGTAAAGTTTTGCACAGATAAGTCTTTTGATTGCAGTCAGGTCAAGTTGGCAGATGGACTACAGCGGCCTACGATATCGTATAGCCCCCGATATTCTGTATTTTGATGACTTTAACCACATTTTTTAATGGAACTGTCTCAAATTCTACTCAAGGAGTTCTTTGTGACTACTTTACCTCCGGAAAGAGAATTGCCTATATATACGCCCACAATAATTATATACCCCATATAATTGTACCTCCCGATATTCGGTATTTTGATGATTTTAGCCACATTTTTTATTGGAATTGTCTGAAACTCTACACACGGAGTTCTCTGTGAGTACTTTACCCCCTGAAAGATAATGTTCTATATAGGTCCATCATATCGTATAGCCCCCATACAACAATACCTCCCCATATGCGGTATTTTGATGATTTTAGCCACATTGAAATAGTCTGAAAATCCACACAAAGAGTTCCCTCTGAGTACTTTACCCCCTGGAATAGAATTGTTGAACGTAGACCTATATACGTTTTAGTATCGCACCCATATAACGCTATACCGAGATATTCGATATTTCCAGGATTTTCACGACATTATTCACCGGAATTGTGTCAAATTTCGTATTTGAAGTTCGCAATGGGTACTACAACCTATGACTGAAAATTGTCTATGGAGGTCCTCGTCTTAGTATAGGCCCCATACAACGGTACCTCCCGATATTCGGTATTTTGATGATATTAGTTAGAAGTTCGGAATCGTTACTACAGCCTATGACAAAAAATTACCAGCACCACGTCTTCGTATACCACCCGTATAAAGGTTTTAATTTGAGCGGTATTCTTCGACGATGTTTTTTTGAAAATTGTCAAGTTCCTTCCGAATAGTGGAGGCCGAACGTAGCTCCTTGTTATTTGTTATATTTGACGTCATCTTTCTAAATTGATGCTTTGTAGGAGAATTTTGCATAAAATTACATAAAATATGCACTTAATCCAATTGCATTAAAATGTGATTTCAAGAATTATGAATTCCATTTAAGTTTGACTTCTTCGACCTTTGATGATTTTTTTTAGACTTCTAATGTCTTTCGGGATATGTATGACAAATAATTTTGTAGAATATTTTGACTAACTAAAATACCGTTTAAAGGGAGTTTTTAAACATATTTTAAGAAAATGACAAACAAGTCCTATTAGGTGGCCTGCTTGAGGGTTAAAATTTTTGGTCAAATTAATCCTCGCATTGCTGTCAGTAACACATATTGCGGAAGACACTAAATATCTAAATTGTACGGATTCCACGGAATGTTAATTCAAATTAAAAAAAAAAAAAACAAGTAAGCAAAGGCTATAGTCGATCGGGGCCGACCATGTGATACCCAACAACACTATAATATGTTAGAAACCCCTAGAAAATTTCGCTTTTGAAATTATGTCACGCCCAAATATTACCCTTTGCATTTTGACCAGGGACATTTGCCCAATACTTACGAACTGCGTCGTGCTGTTAGTTGTTGTGGTCCATTTTACAGCTAAATGGTCATCCAAAATGTTAGAATTCTTCCTGTCCTTAACTCTCTTCTCAGGCGTGTCGATTGGCTTCAATTGTGTGCTGAGAATTTTTTTTCTGTTTTTGGTTCATTTTTTCGCCAGGATTAAAAATATTCGCGGTTTAATGGAAAATATGACTTTTATTTATCACAAATGTTATGGTCTATTTCATCCACTAAATATTACCTGATGATCATCAAAATTGGAAGGCTTCTGTCCATCCCAAAGCTCTAGCCCTATGCTAACATCCGCTTCGATTGGTCTATAATTGTGACTGCAAAATCAGAATTGGTCCATTTTAACCCCTAAATATTATGCGATCATCTCCAAAAGAAATAGAGTTCTATTCTGACCTTAACCCCGCCTCCATTCGATTTTAAATTAACATGGACAGACGGACGGACGGACGGACATACATAGATAGATCGATTCAGCTCGGCGAGATAGGAAGATCAATATTTACTTTCCTATGTGGGAAACCAATATTTCGAGGTGTTACATAATTTTTGGCCCAATCAAACTTACAACACCCCCAACACATAGTGGTGTAGGGTATACATATGGAGAGAGTTGATCTTCCCTCATCTATTTATGTTAATTTGCGATGTCAAATTTCAAAACGCCGATACAGACTTGTTCCCGCTAATTTATCTTTTTACCAGTTTTTTTTTTCGACGATTAGAGCTCTCCGTTTTTTAACTATGGAGATATTAAATTATTAAAAAACATAATTAGATTAATTAAATCACGAATTTGCAGACAATCGCCATTATTTACACAACAATTTAGCCCATTGACCTTTGACCGTTTGTTATGATGATTGTTTGGCATTTACGTTAAATGCCAATAATTTTCAATCGGTTCAATTCACGCTGTCATTGTAAAGCAAATATTGGTCAACTATTGGCAAATATTTAATAAACACATACAAATACATTTGCACACACATATTTACATAGAAATGTATACGTGTGTGTATTTATGCGCTTGTATGATATTAATTTAAAACTACGTTTATGTCGACTGAATACCAAACTGTGAATCGTTGATAATTTCTATAATTACATGTAAATGTGAGTGTGTGTGAGAGAGAGAGAGAGAGAGAGAGAGAGAGAGAGTGTGTTTGTTTGTATCGATTAGTATTGGTGTAATATAATAACTTTGCTATGTTAACCTACGTATTCCTCTTGCCATAAATGAAAGGTTAAAGGTTAAGCCATGTCAAACGGCGTTATATAAATAAATAAATTTTAAGAGAATTAAAGTTTAAATATAATTTTCTATAAATCCTAAAGAAAATAAAATCTTCCTATCTTGCTCTAAAGATCATTGAAAAATATCCATTAAAAATCCTCGATTCTTGGTCTATGGATCCTTGAAAAAATATTCTTAAAAAAACATCGTTTCTTGGTATATGAATCCTTGAAAAAATATTCGTTAAAAAATCCACATTTCTTGGTCTTTTGGTCCTTGAAAAATATTCTTTAAAAATCCACGTTAATTGGGTATTTGGTCCTTGAAAAAATATTCTTTAAAAATCCAAGTTTCTTGGTCTATGGATCCTTGAAAAAATATTCTTTAAAAATCCACAATTCCTGGTCTATGGATCCTTGAAAAAATATTCTTTAAAAATCCACGTTTCTTGGTCTATGGATCCTTGAAAAAATATTCTTAAAAATCCACGTTTCTTGGTCTATGGATCCTTGAAAAAATATTCTTTAAAAATCCACGTTTTTTGGATATTTGGTCCTTTAAAAAAATATTCTTTAAAAATCCACGTTTTTTGGATATTTGGTCCTTGAAAAAATATTCTTTAAAAATCCACGTTTCTTGGTCTATGGATACTTGAAAAAATATTCGTTAAAAATCCACGTTTCTTGGTCTATGGATCCTTGAAAAAATATTCTTTAAAAATCCACGTTTCTTGGTCTATGGATCCTTGAAAAAATATTCTTTAAAAATCCACGTTTCTTGGTCTATGGATCCTTGAAAAAATATTCTTTAAAAATCCACGTTTCTTGGTCTATGGATCCTTGAAAAAATATTCTTTAAAAATCCACGTTTCTTGGTCTATGGATCCTTGAAAAAATATTCTTTAAAAATCCACGTTTCTTGGTCTATGGATCCTTGAAAAAATATTCTTTAAAAATCCACGTTTCTTGGTCTATGGATCCTTGAAAAAATATTCTTTAAAAATCCACGTTTCTTAATCTATGGATCCTTGAAAAAATATTCTTTAAAAATCCACGTTTCTTATTCTATGGATCCTTGAAAAAATATTCTTTAAAAATCCACGCTTCTTATTCTATGGATCCTTGAAAAAATATTCTTTAAAAATACACGTTTCTTGGTCTATGGATCCTTGAAAAAATATTCTTTAAAAATCCACGTTTCTTGGTCTGATGGTCCTTGTAAAAATATTCTTTAAAAATCCACGTTTCTTGGTCTGATGGTCCTTGTAAAAATATTCTTTAAAAATCCACGTTTCTTGGTCTATGGATCCTTGAAAAAATATTCTTTAAAAATCCACGTTTCTTGGTCTCGGTGGATCCTTGAAAAAATATTCTTTAAAAATCCACGTTTCTTGGTCTCGGTGGATCCTTGAAAAAATATTCTTTAAAAATCCACGTTTCTTGGTCTGTGGGTCCTTGAAAAAATATTCTTTAATAATCCACGTTTCTTGGTCTATGGATCCTTGAAAAAATATTCTTTAAAAATCCACGTTTCTTGGTCTATGGATCCTTGAAAAAATATTCTTTAAAAATCCACGTTTCTTGGTCTATGGATCCTTGAAAAAATATTCTTTAAAAATCCACGTTTCTTGGTCTATGGATCCTTGAAAAAATATTTTTTAAAAATCCTCGTTTCTTGGTTTGTGGGTTCTTGAGAAAATATTTTTTAAAAATCCACGTTTCTTGAAAATTTGTCCTTGAAAAAATATTCTTTAAAAATCCACGTTTCTTGGTCTGTGGATCCTTGAAAAAATATTTTTTAAAAATCCACGTTTCTTGTATATTTGGTCCTTGAAAAAATATTCTTTAAAAATCCACGTTTCTTGTATATTTTGTCCTTGAAAAAATATTCTTTAAAAATCCACGTTTCTTGTATATTTGGTCCTTGAAAAAATATTCTTTAAAAATCCACGTTTCTTGTATATTTTGTCCTTGAAAAAATATTCTTTAAAAATCCACGTTTCTTGTATATTTGGTCCTTGAAAAAATATTCTTTAAAAATCCACGTTTCTTGGTCTATGGATCCTTGAAAAAGTATTCTTTAAAAATCCACGTTTTTTGGATATTTGGTCCTTGAAAACATATTCTTTAAAAATCCACGTTTTTTGGATATTTGGTCCTTGAAAAAATATTTTTTAAAAATCCACGTTTTTTGGATATTTGGTCCTTGAAAAAATATTTTTTAAAAATCCACGTTTTTTGGATATTTGGTCCTTGAACAAATATTTTTTAAAAATCCACGTTTCTTGGTCTATGGATCCTTGAAAAAGTATTCTTTAAAAATCCACGTTTTTTGGATATTTGGTCCTTGAAAACATATTCTTTAAAAATCCACGTTTTTTGGATATTTGGTCCTTGAAAACATATTCTTTAAAAATCCACGTTTCTTGGTCTATGGATCCTTGAAAAAATATTCTTTAAAAATCCACGTTTCTTGGTCTATGGATCCTTGAAAAAATATTCTTTAAAAATCCACGTTTCTTGGTCTATGGATCCTTGAAAAAATATTCTTTAAAAATCCACGTTTCTTGGTCTATGGATCCTTGAAAAAATATTCTTTAAAAATCCACGTTTCTTGGTCTATGGATCCTTGAAAAAATATACTTTAAAAATCCACGTTTCTTGGTCTATGGATCCTTGAAAAAATATTCTTTAAAAATCCACGTTTCTTGGTCTATGGATCCTTGAAAAAATATTCTTTAAAAATCCACGTTTCTTGGTCTATGGATCCTTGAAAAAATATTCTTTAAAAATCCACGTTTCTTGGTCTGTGGATCCTTGACAAAATATTCTTTAAAAATCCACGTTTCTTGGTCTATGGGTCCTTAAAAAAATATTCTTTAAAAATCCACGTTTCTTGGTCTAAAAATAAATTCCACATTAAAATTCATTTTTAAGTCTTACTTCGCACACTTACTCCCCCTCACCCGTTTCAAAATCTACAAACTAATTTACTCAATAAATTATTTCAACTAATCTCTTCTTATTGACAACTGCTATGAAATTCTTCGAGTAGATTATCTAATGAGTTATATGTTCATATGTAGTTGTTGTTGTTGCTTTTGGTGTTATTGTACGTTTTGTATTCAACTTTGTCAGGCGATGAACAAAAGCATGACAAACCTCAATACAATACACTGCCAGCAAAATCGACGGACTGACAAGCGGAGGAGAATGTTGTAGCTTTTTTATGTTGCGGTTGTGTAGCATTCTCGTCACGTACTTTTTTTACAAATTTAGTATCTTTGTTATACTTACACACACAAAGACACACATACATGGTTGGTCAATAGTGATCGGAACACACATACATATGTAGCTACCTTTATTAAAAGAGGTAGTGATGGAGAAAACGACCAACATGTGTGAAGAGCGATGAGAAGAGAAAGGGAGAGAAAAATTCCAAATGCCAAAACAAACAAAACTAGTTTTAGTAGTTTTGAAATGATTTTCATTTCAGGACATCATCTTCATCGTCATCAAGGATAACAAACGGTGTTGTGGGTTTCATGGATGTGAATAGTTTGGCCAAGTCAAACGGCTGCAGAGAGAAAAAAAATCAGCTCCGTAATATTCTTTTGGGCATTTGAAAATAATTTTTCTAGGACCATCACTCCAAGAAATGTGGATTTTTAAAGAATATTTTTTAAAGGATCCACTTACTAAAAAACGTGTATTTTTGAAAAATATTTTTTAAAGGAATTTTTAAAGAAAATTTATTTATGGACCAAGAATCGTGAATTTTTTAAAGAATATTTTTTAAAGGATCTACAGACCAAAAAACGTGTATTTTTAAATAATAATTATATAAAGGAATGTTTTCCAAGGACCAAACTTGGATTTTTAAAGAATATTTTTAAGGATCAAACACGGATTTTTAAAGAATATTTTTTCAAGGACCAAACGTGGATTTTTTATAGAATATTTTTCAAGGGCTTTCAGTACCCCAAACGTGAATTTTTAAGAATATTTTTTCAAGCTCTTTCCGTACCCCAAACCTGGATTTTTAAAGAATATTTTTTCAAGGACAAACACCGGATTTTGGAAGAATATTTTTTGAAGTGGATTTTTAAAGAATATTTTTTCAAGGAGTTCCGTACCCCAAACGTGGATTTTAAAAGATTATTTTTCAAGGACTTTCAATACCCAAACGTGGATTGTTAAGGAATGTTTTTTAAGGACTTTCGGTACCCCAAGCGAGGATTTTTAAACAATATTTTTTCAAGGACTTTCAGTACCCCAGACATAGATTTTTAAAGAATAATTTTTCAATTTTTCAGTACCCCAAACGTAGATCCACAGACAAAAAAAAACAAGGATTTTTAAGGAATATTTTTTTAATGATCCACAGACCAAGAAACGTGGATTTTTAAGGATTTTTTTTTCAAGGATCCACAGAGCAAAAAACTAGTTCTTTAAGGAATTTTTTTTCAATGATCCACAGACCAAAATACTAGGATTTTTAAAGAATATTTTTTCAAGGACCCATAGAAAAAGGAAGTTGAATTTCTAAGAATATTTTTTCAAGGACCAAGAAACGTGGATTTTTAAGGAATATTTTTGAAGGACCAAGGAACGTGGGTTTTTAAAGAATATTTTTTTCACGGACCAAGATACGTGAATTTTTAAAGTACCCCAAACGTGGATCCACAGACAAAAAAAACAAGGATTTTTAAGGAATGTTTTTTAATGATCCACAGACCAAGAAATGCGGATTTTTAAGGATTTTTTTTCAAGGATCCACAGACAAAAATACTTGGATTTTTAAAGAATATTTTTTAAAGGATCCATAGACCAAGAAACGTGGATTTTTAAAGAATATTTTTTCAAGGACCAAGAAACGTGGATTTTTAAAGAATATTTTTTCAAGGACCAAGAAACGTGGATTTTTAAAGAATATTTTTTCAAGGTCCAAGAAACGTGGATTTTTAAAGAATATTTTTTCAAGGATCAAGAAACGTGGATTTTTAAAGAATATTTTTTCAAGGATCAAGAAACGTGGATTTTTAAAGAATAAGGACCAAACACAGAATTTAAAGAATTTTTTAAGCAATTCAAGGGACCCAAACACGGATTTTTAAGAATTTTTTTTTTAAAGACTTCAAGTGCCCCAAAACGTGGAATTTAAAAAAATATTTTTTCAAGGATCGATAAACGTAGATTTTTAAGGTATATTTTTTCAAGAATTATTAAACGTGTGTTTTTAAGGAATATGTTTTCAAGGACCAATAAACGTGGATTTTTAAGGAATATTATCTCAAGGATTAATAGACGTGTTTTTTAAGGAATATTTTTTCAAAGACTTTCAGTGCCCCAAACGTGGATTTTTAAAGAATATTTTTTCAAGGACCCACAGACCAAGAAACGGGAATTTTTAAAAAATATTTTTTCAAGGATGAAGAAACGGGGATTTTTAAAGAATATTTTTTCAAGGATGAAGAAACGGGGATTTTTAAAGAATATTTTTTCAAGGACCAATAAACGTGTTTTTAAAGAAAGGAAATATTTTTTCAAGGACTTTCAGTGCCCCAATCTTGGAATTTTAAGAATATTTTTTCAAGGATCAATAAACGTGTTTTTTAAAGAAAAGAAATATTTTTTCAAGGACTTTTTATAGGGCCAAACGCGGATTTTTGAAGAATATTTTTTTAAGGACCCAACGCGGATTTTGGAATATTTTTTCAAGGACAAAACGAGGATTTTTAAAGAATGTTTTTTCAAGCACCAAACGTGGATTTTTAAGCAATATTTTATTCAAGGACCAAACGTGAATTTTTGTAGATGGTTTTTTAAAGGCCAAACGCAGATTTTTAAAGAGTTTATTTTTCGAGGACCAAACGTGGATTTTTTAAGGAATATTTTTTCAAAGACTAAACATGTATTTTTAAGTAAATATATTTCAGGGGTCAATTAGGTGGATTTTTAGGGAATATAGTTACAGGATTTTCAGTGCAACATGTGAAATTTTTTTCAGTGTACCCTTCAATGGATCTCTTGTCTTAGTTTATTCTCAGATATTGGCAACGTTTTCAAGAGAAGACAAAATGCTTTAAATTTATTTAATTTTTTGTTGTTGGCATTCTGTCTCATTATTGTATTGTCTGTTTTGTTTTCCTTTTACAAACAATGAACTCCAATATTGAAAAATAGTTCTAGTCGTCTCCTCTAATGAACTGCGCTTTGTGTGCCAGTTTCTATTGCATGGTTGAAAATTAAGTGATCGAAAAAAAAATTTCGAAATAAGCAGAAATGTTTAAATACTTAACTCGAAGAGAAGAATAATCATTCAATTTAATAATAATTATTGTTCTAAATAACAAGCTTCTATGGAAAAATATGTAAACAGTAATCTTCGACCATTGACTTTGATCATTACAGCTATGGTAGCAAGAAATCTCTCTCAGTAAGCATAACTCAAATATGAAAGACTCTCACCTGATCAATTAAAACCAATTGTAGCCTAACAGTATGCCTCAGACATTCACAGCTACAAATAGAGATGGCAACTCATTAAACCCCAACCTCTGCGCCTGACATCCTCCAACTGAAAGAAATTATGATGACGTACATCATTGTCCCACTTGGGTCTCTCATTAATTTAAACTACCACTCTGTCTGTCTCTCTCTTTACCAACAATTCTGGTCCCATTGAAACTATTTTCAAGTATCATTAATATTCCAGAATGTTGAAGTCGGAATGGATTGTTTTTTCTCCAAAGAGTGTACTTCAACTTTTCAACGGTGTGTTGAGTCGAGTGTTGATTGGATGGTTGGTGTCATTGCCACATTAAAATAAATACCAAAGGACCGACATTAAGGGTAATAATAATGGTGACGAGCTGGGTGTTTGAAAGTAGGCCACAAGTTTTTGGAAAAAAATTAAATTATTGAGGGGAGAGCATAGATTTTAAGTAATTAATAAAAATAAACGTGAATTTTTAAATAATATTTTTTCAAGGACCAAATATCCAAGAAACGTTGATTTTTAAAGAATATTTTTTCAAGGACCAAATATCCAAGAAACGTGGATTTTTTAAAGAATATTTTTTCAAGGACCCACAGACCAAGAATCGTGGATTTTTTAAAGAATATTTTTTCAAGGACCCACAGACCAAGAATCGTGGATTTTTTAAAGAATATTTTTTCAAGGACCCACAGACCAAGAATCGTGGATTTTTTAAAGAATATTTTTTCAAGGACCCACAGACCAAGAAACATGGATTTTTTAAAGAATATTTTTTCAAGGATCCACAGACCAAGAAACGTGGATTTTTTAAAGAATATTTTTTCAAGGATCCACAGACCAAGAAACGTGGATTTTTTAAAGAATATTTTTTCAAGGATCCACAGACCAAGAAACGTGGATTTTTTAAAGAATATTTTTTCAAGGACCCACAGACCAAGAAACGTGGATTTTTAAAAAATATCTTTTCAAGGACCCACAGACCAAGAAACATGGATTTTTTAAAGAATATTTTTCAAGGACCCACTGACCAAGAAACGTGGATTTTTTAAAGAATATTTTTCAAGGACCCACTGACCAAGAAACGTGGATTTTTAAAGAATATTTTTCAAGGACCCACTGACCAAGAAACGTGGATTTTTCAAAGAATATTTTTTCAAGGACCAAATATCCAAGTAACGTGGATTTTTTAAAGAATATTTTTTCAAGGACCCACTGACCAAGAAACGTGGATTTTTCAAAGAATATTTTTTCAAGGACCAAATATCCAAGAAACGTGGATTTTTTAAAGAATATTTTTTCAAGGACCCACAGACCAAGAAACGTGGATTTTTAAAGAATATTTTTTCAAGGACCCACAGACCAAGAAACGTGGATTTTTAAAGAATATTTTTTCAAGGACCCACAGACCAAGAAACGTGGATTTTTAAGAATATTTTTTCAAGAACCAAATATCCAAAAACGTGGATTTTTAAAGAATATTTTTTCAAGAACCAAATATCCAAAAACGTGGATTTTTAAAGAATATTTTTTCAAGGACCAAATATCCAAAAAACGTGGATTTTTAAAGAATATTTTTTCAAGGACCAAATGACCAAGAAACGTGGATTTTTAAAGAATATTTTTTGAAGGACCCATAGACCAATAAAATTGGATTTTTAAAGAATATTTTTTTCAAGGATCCATAGACCAATAGACGTGGATTTTTAAAGAATATTTTTTCAAGGACCCATAGATCAATAAAAGTGGATTTTTAAAGAATATTTTTTTCAAGGACCCATAGACCAATAAACCTGGATTTTTAAAAAATATTTTTTGAAGGACCAATAAACGTGGATTTTTAAAGAATATTTTTTCAAGGATCCATAGACCAAGAAACGTGGATTTTTAAAGAATATTTTTTTCAAGGATCCATAGACCAAGAAACGTGGATTTTTAAAGAATATTTTTTCAAGGATCCATAGACCAAGAAACGTGGATTTTTAAAGAATATTTTTTCAAGGATCCATAGACCAAGAAACGTGGATTTTTAAAGGTTATTTTTTCAAGGACCCACAGACCAAGAAACGTGGATTTTTAAGAATATTTTTTCAAGGAACCACAGACCAAGAAACGTGGATTTTCAAAGAATATTTTTTCAAAGATTATTTTTTCAAGGACCCACAGACCAAGAAACGTGGATTTTTAAAGATTATTTTTTTCAAGCACCCACAGACCAAGAAACGTGGATTTTTAAAGATTATTTTTTTCAAGCACCCACAGACCAAGAAACGTGGATTTTTAAAGATTATTTTTTTCAAGCACCCACAGACCAGGAAACGTGGATTTTTAAAGATTATTTTTTTCAAGCACCCACAGACCAAGAAACGTGGATTTTTAAAGATTATTTTTTTCAAGCACCCACAGACCAAGAAACGTGGATTTTTAAAGATTATTTTTTTCAAGCACCCACAGACCAAGAAACGTGGATTTTTAAAGACTTTAAGCCCAAGAAACTTTGATTTTTAAGGATTAATTTTTCAAGGACCTTAAGCCCAAGAAACGTGAATTTTTAAAGATTATTTTTTTCAAGCACCCACAGACCAAGAAACGTGGATTTTTAAAGATTATTTTTTTCAAGCACCCACAGACCAAGAAACGTGGATTTTTAAAGACTTTAAGCCCAAGAAACTTTGATTTTTAAGGATTAATTTTTCAAGGATTTTTAAAGAATATTTTTTCAAGAACCAAATATCCAAAAACGTGGATTTTTAAAGAATATTTTTCAAGGACCAAATATCCAAAAAACGTGGATTTTTAAAGAATATTTTTTCAAGGACCAAATGACCAAGAAACGTGGATTTTTAAAGAATATTTTTTGAAGGACCCATAGACCAATAAAATTGGATTTTTAAAGAATATTTTTTTCAAGGATCCATAGACCAATAGACGTGGATTTTTAAAGAATATTTTTTCAAGGACCCATAGATCAATAAAAGTGGATTTTTAAAGAATATTTTTTTCAAGGACCCATAGACCAATAAACCTGGATTTTTAAAAAATATTTTTTGAAGGACCAATAAACGTGGATTTTTAAAGAATATTTTTTCAAGGATCCATAGACCAAGAAACGTGGATTTTTAAAGAATATTTTTTTCAAGGATCCATAGACCAAGAAACGTGGATTTTTAAAGAATATTTTTTCAAGGATCCATAGACCAAGAAACGTGGATTTTTAAAGAATATTTTTTCAAGGATCCATAGACCAAGAAACGTGGATTTTTAAAGGTTATTTTTTCAAGGACCCACAGACCAAGAAACGTGGATTTTTAAGAATATTTTTTCAAGGAACCACAGACCAAGAAACGTGGATTTTCAAAGAATATTTTTTCAAAGATTATTTTTTCAAGGACCCACAGACCAAGAAACGTGGATTTTTAAAGATTATTTTTTTCAAGCACCCACAGACCAAGAAACGTGGATTTTTAAAGATTATTTTTTTCAAGCACCCACAGACCAAGAAACGTGGATTTTTAAAGATTATTTTTTTCAAGCACCCACAGACCAGGAAACGTGGATTTTTAAAGATTATTTTTTTCAAGCACCCACAGACCAAGAAACGTGGATTTTTAAAGATTATTTTTTTCAAGCACCCACAGACCAAGAAACGTGGATTTTTAAAGATTATTTTTTTCAAGCACCCACAGACCAAGAAACGTGGATTTTTAAAGATTATTTTTTTCAAGCACCCACAGACCAAGAAACGTGGATTTTTAAAGACTTTAAGCCCAAGAAACTTTGATTTTTAAGGATTAATTTTTCAAGGACCTTAAGCCCAAGAAACGTGAATTTTTAAGGAATAATTTTTCAAGGACCTTAAGCCCAAGAAACGTGAATTTTTAAATAATATTTTTTAAGGAACCACAACGTCATAAATGTGCACTTCATTATAAACTGAATGTTCATTTGTTTTAAATTTTTTAACAGTTGAGTAATTAGATATCCCCATTTTCTTTCTTTCTCGTATTGGATTTCAAACAATTCATACCAGTTTCATACCAAAATTTCATTCCTCATTGTATTGTAAATTTGCGAAATAACAAATATAATTACATTAATTCACAATATTCATCAGCAACTGGTACAATGTCCTTCCTCCTCTTCTGCTTCTGGTGGAAACGAAGCATTCGCTTGCTTTTAATTTTAATTTATGAACAGCATTAAAAATCTGTGAAAAAAAAAACATACGACAAACTTATTAATATCGGATATATGTGAGCATCGATGCTGTAATCGATTTCACACTTTATTATGGCGATGTTGTTGTTATTTTTGGTGGTGGTGCAGTTGCAGCCAATACTGTTGCTGCTGCTGATAGTGGCCGAGTTGGTTGGTTGGTTTTGTTGGCTTGAAGTGTTGATTGCGATTATAGTGGTACGACAAAAAAGGACACTCAACTCAACATACATACCTACAATTATGACAAATTTAAAAAATACAGTCATTGGGAAATGTATGAGAACACATTGGAAATTCAAAATCAAAAATATTCTTTAAAAATCCACGTTTCTTGGTCTGTGGGTCCTTGAAAAAATATTCTTAAAAAATCCACGTTTCTTGGTCTGTGGGTCCTTGAAAAAATATTCTTTAAAAATCCACGTTTCTTGGTCTGTGGTTGCTTGAAAAAAATATTCTTTAAAAAATCCACGTTTCTTGGTCTGTGGGTCCTTGAAAAAATATTCTTAAAAAATCCACGTTTCTTGGTCTGTGGGTCCTTGAAAAAATATTCTTTAAAAATCCACGTTTCTTGGTCTGTGGTTGCTTGAAAAAAAATATTCTTTAAAAAATCCAAGTTTCTTGGTCTGTGGTTGCTTGAAAAAAATATTCTTTAAAAAATCCAAGTTTCTTGGTCTGTGGTTGCTTGAAAAACAAATATTCTTTAAAAAATCCACGTTTCTTGGATATTTGGTCCTTGAAAAAATATTCTTTAAAAATCCACGTTTCTTGGATATTTGATCCTTGAAAAAATATTCTTTAAAAATCCACGTTTCTTGGATATTTGATCCTTGAAAAAATATTCTTTAAAAATCCACGTTTCTTGGATATTTGATCCTTGAAAGAATATTCTTTAAAAATCCACGTTTCTTGGTCTATGGGTCCTTGAAAAAATATTCTTTAAAAATCCACGTTTCTTGGTCTGTGGGTCCTTGAAAAAATATTCTTTAAAAATCCACGTTTCTTGGTCTGTGGTTGCTTGAAAAAAATATTCTTTAAAAAATCCAAGTTTCTTGGTCTGTGGTTGCTTGAAAAACAAATATTCTTTAAAAAATCCACGTTTCTTGGATAATTGGTCCTTGAAAAAATATTCTTTAAAAATCCACGTTTCTTGGATATTTGATCCTTGAAAAAATATTCTTTAAAAATCCACGTTTCTTGGATATTTGATCCTTGAAAGAATATTCTTTAAAAATCCACGTTTCTTGGTCTATGGGTCCTTGAAAAAATATTCTTTAAAAATCCACGTTTCTTGGTCTATGGGTCCTTGAAAAAATATTCTTTAAAAATCCACGTTTCTTGGTCTATGGGTCCTTGAAAAAATATTCTTTAAAAATCCACGTTTCTTTTAAATTTGGTCCTTGTAAAAATATTCTTTAAAAATCCACGTTTCTTTTAAATTTGGTCCTTGAAAAAATATTCTTTAAAAATCCACGTTTCTCTTAAATTTGGTCCTTGTAAAAATATTCTTTAAAAATCCACGTTTCTTTTAAATTTGGTCCTTGAAAAAATATTCTTTAAAAATCCACGTTTCTTTTAAATTTGGTCCTTGTAAAAATATTCTTTAAAAATCCACGTTTCTTTTAAATTTGGTCCTTGAAAAAATATTCTTTAAAAATCCACGTTTCTTTTAAATTTGGTCCTTGAAAAAATATTCTTTAAAAATTCACGTTTCTTTTAAATTTGGTCCTTGAAAAAATATTCTTTAAAAATCCACGTTTCTTTTAAATTTGGTCCTTGAAAAAATATTCTTTAAAAATTCACGTTTCTTTTAAATTTGGTCCTTGAAAAAATATTCTTTAAAAATCCACGTTTCTTTTAAATTTGGTCCTTGAGAAAATATTCTTTAAAAATCCACGTTTCTTTTAAATTTGGTCCTTGAAAAAATATTCTTTAAAAATCCACGTTTCTTTTAAATTTGGTCCTTGAAAAATATTCTTTAAAAATCCACGTTTCTTTTAAATTTGGTCCTTGAAAAATATTCTTTAAAAATCCACGTTTCTTTTAAATTTGGTCCTTGAAAAAATATTCTTTAAAAATCCACGTTCTTTTAAATTTGGTCCTTGAAAAATATTCTTTAAAAATCCACGTTTCTTTTAAATTTGGTCCTTGAAAAAATATTCTTAAAAATCCACGTTTCTTTTAAATTTGGTCCTTGAAAAAATATTCTTTAAAAATCCACGTTTCTTTTAAATTTGGTCCTTGAAAAAATATTCTTTAAAATCCACGTTTCTTTTAAATTTGGTCCTTGAAAAAATATTCTTTAAAAATCCACGTTTCTTTTAAATTTGGTCCTTGAAAAAATATTCTTTAAAAATCCACGTTTCTTTTAAATTTGGTCCTTGAAAAAATATTCTTTAAAATCCACGTTTCTTTTAAATTTGGTCCTTGAAAAATATTCTTTAAAAATCCACGTTTCTTTTAAATTTGGTCCTTGAAAAAATATTCTTTAAAAATCCACGTTTCTTTTAAATTTGGTCCTTGAAAAAATATTCTTTAAAAATCCACGTTTCTTTAAATTTGGTCCTTGAAAAAATATTCTTTAAAAATCCACGTTTCTTTTAAATTTGGTCCTTGAAAAAATATTCTTTAAAAATCCACGTTTCTTTTAAATTTGGTCCTTGAAAAAATATTCTTTAAAAATCCACGTTTCTTTTAAATTTGGTCCTTGAAAAAATATTCTTTAAAAATCCACGTTTCTTTTAAATTTGGTCCTTGAAAAAATATTCTTTAAAATCCACGTTCTTTTAAATTTGGTCCTTGAAAAAATATTCTTTAAAATCCACGTTTCTTTTAAATTTGGTCCTTGAAAAAATATTCTTTAAAAATCCACGTTTCTTGGATATTTGGTCCATTGAAAAAATATTCTTTAAAAATCCACGTTTCTTGATATTTGGTCCTTGAAAAAATATTCTTTAAAAATCCACGTTTCTTGGATATTTGGTCCTTGAAAAAATATTCTTTAAAAATCCACGTTTCTTGGATATTTGGTCCTTGAAAAAATATTCTTTGAAAAATCCACGTTTCTTGGATATTTGGTCCATGAAAAAATATTCTTTAAAAATCCACGCTCTTTTGTCTGTAGGTCCTTGAAAAAATATTCTTTTGAAAAATCCACGTTCTTGGATATTTGGTCCTTGAAAAATATTCTTTTGAAAAATCCAAGTTTCTTGGATATTTGGTCCTTGAAAAAATATTCTTTTGAAAAATCCACGTTTCTTGGATATTTGGTCCTTGAAAAAATATTCTTTTGAAAAATCCAAGTTTCTTGGATATTTGGTCCTTGAAAAAATATTCTTTTGAAAAATCCACGTTTCTTGGATATTTGGTCCTTGAAAAAATATTCTTTTGAAAAATCCAAGTTTCTTGGATATTTGGTCCTTGAAAAAATATTCTTTTGAAAAATCCACGTTTCTTGGATATTTGGTCCTTGAAAAAATATTCTTTTGAAAAATCCACGTTTCTTGGATATTTGGTCCTTGAAAAAATATTCTTTTGAAAAATCCACGTTTCTTGGATATTTGGTCCTTGAAAAAATATTCTTTTGAAAAATCCACGTTTCTTGGATATTTGGTCCATGAAAAAATATTCTTTAAAAAATCCACGCTCTTTTGTCTGTAGGTCCTTGAAAAAATATTCTTTTGAAAAATCCACGTTTCTTGGATATTTGGTCCTTGAAAAAATATCCTTTTGAAAAATCCACGTTTCTTGGATATTTGGTCCTTGAAAAAATATTCTTTTGAAAAATCCACGTTTCTTGGATATTTGGTCCTTGAAAAAATATCCTTTTGAAAAATCCACGTTTCTTGGATATTTGGTCCTTGAAAAAATATTCTTTTGAAAAATCCACGTTTCTTGGATATTTGGTCCTTGAAAAAATATTCTTTTGAAAAATCCACGTTACTTTGTTTTGTCGGATCCTTGAAAAAATATTCTTTAAAAATCCACGTTTCTTGGTCTGTGGGTCCTTGAAAAAATATTCTTTAAAAATCCACGTTTCTTGAATATTTGGTCCTTGAAAAAATATTCTTTAAAAATCCACGTTTCTTGAATATTTGGTCCTTGAAAAAATATTCTTTAAAAATCCACGTTTCTTGAATATTTGGTCCTTGAAAAAATATTCTTTAAAAATCCACGTTTCTTGGATATTTGGTCCTTGAAAAAATATTCTTTAAAAATCCACGTTTCTTGGTCTGTGGATCCTTGAAAAAATATTCTTTAAAAATCCACGTTTCTTGGATATTTGGTCCTTGAAAAAATATTCTTTAAAAATCCACGTTTCTTGGATATTTGGTCCTTGAAAAAATATTCTTTAAAAATCCACGTTTCTTGGTCTATGTATCCTTGAAAAAATATTCTTTAAAAATCCACGTTTCTTGGATATTTGGTGCTTGAAAAAATATTCTTTAAAAAATCCACGTTTATTGGTCCTTGAAAAAATATTCTTTAAAAATCCACGTTTATTGGTCCTTGAAAAATATTCTTCAAAAATCCACGTTTATTGGTCCTTGAAAAAATATTCTTTAAAAATCCACGTTTATTGGTCCTTGAAAAAATATTCTTTAAAAATCCACGTTTATTGGTCCTTGAAAAAATATTCTTTAAAAATCCACGTTTATTGGTCCTTGAAAAAATATTCTTTAAAAATCCACGTTTCTTGGTCTATGGGTCCTTGAAAAAATATTCTTTAAAAATCCACGTTTCTTTTAAATTTGGTCCTTGTAAAAATATTCTTTAAAAATCCACGTTTCTTTTAAATTTGGTCCTTGAAAAAATATTCTTTAAAAATCCACGTTTCTCTTAAATTTGGTCCTTGTAAAAATATTCTTTAAAAATCCACGTTTCTTTTAAATTTGGTCCTTGAAAAAATATTCTTTAAAAATCCACGTTTCTTTTAAATTTGGTCCTTGTAAAAATATTCTTTAAAAATCCACGTTTCTTTTAAATTTGGTCCTTGTAAAAATATTCTTTAAAAATCCACGTTTCTTTTAAATTTGGTCCTTGAAAAATATTCTTTAAAAATCCACGTTTCTTTTAAATTTGGTCCTTGAAAAAATATTCTTTAAAAATCCACGTTTCTTTTAAATTTGGTCCTTGAAAAAATATTCTTTAAAAATCCACGTTTCTTTTAAATTTGGTCCTTGAAAAAATATTCTTTAAAAATCCACGTTTCTTTTAAATTTGGTCCTTGAAAAAATATTCTTTAAAAATCCACGTTTCTTTTAAATTTGGTCCTTGAAAAATATTCTTTAAAAATCCACGTTTCTTTTAAATTTGGTCCTTGAAAAATATTCTTTAAAAATCCACGTTTCTTTTAAATTTGGTCCTTGAAAAAATATTCTTTAAAAATCCACGTTTCTTTTAAATTTGGTCCTTGAAAAAATATTCTTTAAAAATCCACGTTTCTTTTAAATTTGGTCCTTGAAAAAATATTCTTTAAAAATCCACGTTTCTTTTAAATTTGGTCCTTGAAAAAATATTCTTTAAAAATCCACGTTTCTTTTAAATTTGGTCCTTGAAAAAATATTCTTTAAAAATCCACGTTTCTTTTAAATTTGGTCCTTGAAAAAATATTCTTTAAAAATCCACGTTTCTTTTAAATTTGGTCCTTGAAAAAATATTCTTTAAAAATCCACGTTTCTTTTAAATTTGGTCCTTGAAAAAATATTCTTTAAAAATCCACGTTTCTTTTAAATTTGGTCCTTGAAAAAATATTCTTTAAAAATCCACGTTTCTTTTAAATTTGGTCCTTGAAAAAATATTCTTTAAAAATCCACGTTTCTTTTAAATTTGGTCCTTGAAAAAATATTCTTTAAAAATCCACGTTTCTTTTAAATTTGGTCCTTGAAAAAATATTCTTTAAAAATCCACGTTTCTTTTAAATTTGGTCCTTGAAAAAATATTCTTTAAAAATCCACGTTACTTTTAAATTTGGTCCTTGAAAAAATATTCTTTAAAAATCCACGTTTCTTTTAAATTTGGTCCTTGAAAAAATATTCTTTAAAAATCCACGTTTCTTGGATATTTGGTCCATGAAAAAATATTCTTTAAAAATCCACGTTTCTTGGATATTTGGTCCTTGAAAAAATATTCTTTAAAAATCCACGTTTCTTGGATATTTGGTCCTTGAAAAAATATTCTTTTGAAAAATCCACGTTTCTTGGATATTTGGTCCTTGAAAAAATATTCTTTTGAAAAATCCACGTTTCTTGGATATTTGGTCCATGAAAAAATATTCTTTAAAAAATCCACGCTCTTTTGTCTGTAGGTCCTTGAAAAAATATTCTTTTGAAAAATCCACGTTTCTTGGATATTTGGTCCTTGAAAAATATTCTTTTGAAAAATCCACGTTTCTTGGATATTTGGTCCTTGAAAAATATTCTTTTGAAAAATCCACGTTTCTTGGATATTTGGTCGTTGAAAAAATATTCTTTTGAAAAATCCAAGTTTCTTGGATATTTGGTCCTTGAAAAAATATTCTTTTGAAAAATCCACGTTTCTTGGATATTTGGTCCTTGAAAAAATATTCTTTTGAAAAATCCACGTTTCTTGGATATTTGGTCCTTGAAAAAATATTCTTTTGAAAAATCCACGTTTCTTGGATATTTGGTCCTTGAAAAAATATTCTTTTGAAAAATCCACGTTTCTTGGATATTTGGTCCATGAAAAAATATTCTTTAAAAAATCCACGCTCTTTTGTCTGTAGGTCCTTGAAAAAATATTCTTTTGAAAAATCCACGTTTCTTGGATATTTGGTCCTTGAAAAAATATCCTTTTGAAAAATCCACGTTTCTTGGATATTTGGTCCTTGAAAAAATATTCTTTTGAAAAATCCACGTTTCTTGGATATTTGGTCCTTGAAAAAATATCCTTTTGAAAAATCCACGTTTCTTGGATATTTGGTCCTTGAAAAAATATTCTTTTGAAAAATCCACGTTTCTTGGATATTTGGTCCTTGAAAAAATATCCTTTTGAAAAATCCACGTTTCTTGGATATTTGGTCCTTGAAAAAATATTCTTTTGAAAAATCCACGTTTCTTGGATATTTGGTCCTTGAAAAAATATTCTTTTGAAAAATCCACGTTACTTTGTTTTGTCGGATCCTTGAAAAAATATTCTTTTGAAAAATCCACGTTACTTTGTTTTGTCGGATCCTTGAAAAAATATTCTTTAAAAATCCACGTTTCTTGGTCTGTGGATCCTTGAAAAAATATTCTTTAAAAATCCACGTTTCTTGGATATTTGGTCCTTGAAAAAATATTCTTTAAAAATCCACGTTTCTTGGTCTGTGGATCCTTGAAAAAATATTCTTTAAAAATCCACGTTTCTTGGATATTTGGTCCTTGAAAAAATATTCTTTAAAAATCCACGTTTCTTGAATATTTGGTCCTTGAAAAAATATTCTTTAAAAATCCACGTTTCTTGGTCTATGTATCCTTGAAAAAATATTCTTTAAAAATCCACGTTTCTTGGATATTTGGTGCTTGAAAAAATATTCTTTAAAAAATCCACGTTTATTGGTCCTTGAAAAAATATTCTTTAAAAATCCACGTTTTGTCCTTGAAAAAATATTCTTTAAAATCACGTTTATTGGTCCTTGAAAAAATATTCTTTAAAAATCCACGTTTATTGGTCCTTGAAAAATATTCTTTAAAAATCCACGTTTATTGGTCCTTGAAAAAATATTCTTTAAAAATCCACGTTTATTGGTCCTTGAAAAAATATTCTTTAAAAATCCACGTTTATTGGTCCTTGAAAAAATATTCTTTAAAAATCCACGTTTATTGGTCCTTGAAAAAATATTCTTTAAAAATCCACGTTTATTGGTCCTTGAAAAAATATTCTTTAAAAATCCACGTTTATTGGTCCTTGAAAAAATATTCTTTAAAAATCCACGTTTATTGGTCCTTGAAAAAATATTCTTTAAAAATCCACGTTTATTGGTCCTTGAAAAAATATTCTTTAAAAATCCACGTTTATTGGTCCTTGAAAAAATATTCTTTAAAAATCCACGTTTATTGGTCCTTGAAAAAATATTCTTTAAAAATCCACGTTTATTGGTCCTTGAAAAAATATTCTTTAAAAATCCACGTTTATTGGTCCTTGAAAAAATATTCTTTAAAAATCCACGTTTATTGGTCCTTGAAAAAATATTCTTTAAAAATCCACGTTTATTGGTCCTTGAAAAAATATTCTTTAAAAATCCACGTTTATTGGTCCTTGAAAAAATATTCTTTAAAAATCCACGTTTATTGGTCCTTGAAAAAATATTCTTTAAAAATCCACGTTTATTGGTCCTTGAAAAAATATTCTTTAAAAATCCACGTTTATTGGTCCTTGAAAAAATATTCTTTAAAAATCCACGTTTATTGGTCCTTGAAAAAATATTCTTTAAAAATCCACGTTTATTGGTCCTTGAAAAAATATTCTTTAAAAATCCACGTTTATTGGTCCTTGAAAAAATATTCTTTAAAAATCCACGTTTATTGGTCCTTGAAAAAATATTCTTTAAAAAATCCACGTTTATTGGTCCTTGAAAAAATATTCTTTAAAAATCCACGTTTATTGGTCCTTGAAAAAATATTCTTTAAAAATCCACGTTTATTGGTCCTTGAAAAAATATTCTTTAAAAATCCTTCCTTGAAAAAAAATTCTTTAAAAATCCTCAAATTTGGATCTGATTGTCCTTCTATATTAGCTGGAGCCTGTGGTATTGAAAATTTAATATAATTCATAAATTGATACTCAGACTTGCACTCAATCGCATAGATATACTCCCATTTTTTGCCCAGCTGTATTCGCGTGTTTGTGTGTGAGTTCATGTGGTGTGTATGTGTGTGTGCGGCATGCCAACATCCGCAACGCATTCATTTGTAAATAGTTTTCATTATTCATTTCATCAAACACACTCACAGAGACATACCATTTTCGACTCACACACACAAATATTTACCAGGAAAATACATGGGATATTTTTGAAAGGACACTGTTGTGAAACGTACCGACGGACACATAGATAAGTATTATAGGAAATATACATACATGTGTATATGTGTACATATACATATAAATTCTGTAGAATTTCCCAGTGCATTGCTTAATTAAACATATTCCCGTTACTTCCCTTTCATTGCTGATACTTCCACCGTTTCCTCGCTACCCGTTTCTCATTTTTAATTATGCTACAGTATTGCACTTATCACCTGAATTCTCATGACTAGACTTGAGCCAAATGGGCGGGGAGGTGTTCCAAAAATTAGGATTTACATCCTTTTTAAAATTTCAATGGAATTTTTAACCCACGAATATTTCAAGACCTCTCAAATATAACTCTTCATATTCCCCTCAAAAATATTAATTCTCTCCGCCCCTGTTTCCTTGTGTTTTATGCAGCTGTGGAATAACACTTGAGCATGTGACTGCAGCCACCATAACACCATAATAGAGATATCCTGTGAATTCCTTGATGCTCGCGCCCGTTGATGAACGTGTGAATTTAATGCCATGGGCTATTTGACCAAAGTGACGATTCAACGTTCCGTCTTGTTAATCAGTCGATTAATAATTGAATTAATCTTGTAAACAAATGAATGAAAAGTTGTCGGTGATAATCCAGACGACAGGATCTAAGGATTAAGGACAAGAAAAGCAATCAACAAGGAAAATGAGAAAACGGCCATGGAAGTTATTTGGGAGGTCGTTTTTGGAGACTAAAAGCAGGCTCTTATCGCGGATTTTAAAAACTCATAAAGTGGATTTTAAATTGCATATTGGGTGAACATATCAGGATTTAGAAGTCATTTTGAACGATTCTTAGCAGACATTAAATATGGATTTTTGGGGAAAAATTGCTTTGACTGGGGATTTTTTTAAGTGCCAATTATTTGATATTTTGGTTTTGAACGTCAATTTTTAAAAATTATTTTGAACGACTATTGTCAGATTTTTAACGTGGATTTTAACAGTCTTTTTAGGCAACTTTTATTTTGTCATTTAGATTTGGGCTACTCGACTATTATAAGGCTTTAGCCGTGTATTCTTACAAATCGTTTTGGCTTTTAAAATTTTTTTGGACAAAAAAAAAATTTAAGGCATAGATTTTTGAATGAAATTTTGTCCAACAGGCTATTATCAGACTTTCAACGTGGAGTTTTTAAAAAATAATTTGGTCGATTATTATTTCATTTAAAATCTGGACTTTTGAAAGTAATTTTTTGCTACTAGTAGATCGCATACTTTTAGGCTTTAAACTCGGATTTCAAAACTAGTTACTGATTTTTCCAAATCCCCAAACTCCTTTGAAATAATGCGATATGTTTGATTACTACCTCTCCACAAACGACACAAAAGTTGTAAAATTTTGAAGCGCTACAAGGCGAAGTGATCATTCCTGGTTATCCAAACTATGATTTCCATAAACTTTAAATGAACTTATACCCTACACCACATGGCGGACAGGGTAGTATGTTTTTTTGCCTTTTGAAACGGGATAGACCCATAGTTCCTTTTGATAATCTACATAGAATCACATTCTGAGTCGATTTGTGTATGTCCGTCCGTCTGTCCGTCTACCCATGTATTTTTGTAAACAAAGTACAGGTCACATTTATTGTCCGATCCAGTTGAAATTTTGCACAAGTCATTTGTTTGGCGCCAGGACGAACCCTAATGAAATTAGAATGAATCGGTACAAATTTAGATATAGTTCCCAAATATATATTCAACCGATTTCGGCCAATATTAGTCCACGTTACCTGCATTTTGGCATTTCCGACCGAATTCAGTCTAGAAGCAAGTACATGAAATTTGGAGAAAGTCGGTTCAGATGTTGCTATAGCTACCATATATAATTCTGTTTCATCCGATTTGGTGTTTAAGTTACTCACATGAGTAATGTGATGTCCACAAGAATGATATTTGGTACCAGAGATCAGATACAGCCCAGAAATACATCTGTCAAATTTGGAGCTTGATTGGATCAGATTAGAATATAGCTCCCATATTTATCATTATCTGGCATCAGCTTAATTATGCATCAAATGCCCAATATCACACCAAATTGACTGGATTTTGGAAGTTACGATGAATTCAGCATCCTAGAAACCAGTATCTCAATTTTGGTGGAAATCGGTTCAGATATAGCTCTAGCTCCCATTTATATGTTTTATCGGATTTGGGGGTTTAAATACCTCACAAGCGTTATATGCATTTCAAAACAATGATCTTTGGTACCAGATATCAGATTCAGCTCTGAAAGAAGTGTTTAAAATTCTGTCATGATCGGTTCAGATTTGAATATAGCTTCCGTATATTTCTTCAACCGATTTGGTTAATTGTGGACCAATTGGCCAATATCAGCCCAAATGAACTAAATTTTGGAAAATCCTAACGAATTCAGTTTAGAAATATGTACATTTAATTTGGTGAAAGTCGGTTCAGATATACCTGCATCTCCGATATATATGTTCATCCGATTTGGTGTTTATGCCCCTCACATTCGTGATATGCATTCGACAATAATGATATTGTGTACCATATATCTTATAGAGCCGAATGTTATCGAGATCGGCTAAGATTTGGATATATATACCAAATTTATCTCTAATCCGATTTCAGGTTTTTTTCTGCGAATAATGGCTAATATCATCCCAAATGAAATGGCTAGTTATACTCTCAGCCGTATGGCTAGAGAAGGTATATATCATTTGATACGGTCAAAACGTGCCTATTCGAAATGACTTTTTTATACCCTAGGTCTCTTTAGACCAAATCCGTTTCATGTCATTTGGAGTCGATCTAGCGATGTCCGTCCGTCGTCTGTCTGTCTTGCTGGCTGGTGCGCATGATAACTCGCGAAGGGAGTATCCTATTTGGTCCACACTTGGTACATCGTAATATTTTTGCCAAACTTAGATCGAGTCCGCAGATGGGCAATTTCGGTACCTCCCCCCACAAAAGATCGAAATATTCAAAAAATATATTTTCTGCACAGAAAGAGAGAATTTTGCTCCAGCTTTGCAAATCCTAAAATTTGCATCAGTTCTAGATCAGGCGCGAACTCTTATAAAATGTTATGTAAGAATCCGATTGTCTTCAAATTTCACACATCCCAATATTTATATTAACCGAAGGTCTGGCTTTAAGATGAGCAATATAGGTCCACTCCTTCTGGTACCTCCCCCACAAATGGTCGAAATTTTCAAAAATTACATTTTTTTTGCACGAAAAGAGAAACGATGATACGATTTTAAAAATATATATTTTCTGCACAGAAAGGGAAGCAATAGTCTAATTTTGAAAAACATAACGCTCAAAGAAAGCGAAATAAGGATCCAACTCTCTTCAAATTTTAAACATACAAACATTTTTGTTAACAACAGATCAGTTGTGAAGATGCTATATATCTGCAAACACCTGCTGGTACCTCGCCCACAAAGGGACACAATTTTCAATATTTTTATCTGTCATAACTTACGAAACAAGTCAGCGATTCTTTACAATTGAATTGAATAATCCTTTAGGTAGTTTTATTAAGTAGAATAGTCCTTTTGAATACTTTAGTATAAGTCACCAATACCTCTATAACAAGTTATCAAAAAATCCAATATAGATCCCTCAAAAAATTAATAAATAAATAAAAATAAAAAAATCGATCTAGTTTTCTTATTATGTTTTGAAAATTTCTCTTTGAAAAGATGACAGGTAATTTTCCGTAAAAAAATATTATATAAAACATTCCCTAATTTTAAATAAAATTCACGAATATGCCATTAAAAATATGAAAACTTTCTATAATTGAATTCACCCAATTCATCCAGGTTTGGGATACTTTATACTCAATATTGTCCTGTAATGCGTATATGTAATATCGTACATCATACGTCCCATACAAACTACAAATATTGAAAAAAAGTATTTTGAACAAATTTTTTCAAGTGTTTTACAAATACTTCAAATTATTGAACTCAATTAAAGTTTTACGGCAACTTTCGAATATGTTTGTCCATTTAAGCCGTAAAGGAAATATTGCGAAAAAATGGTCCAATATTTGTTCAAACATTAAATACATGTTTTTCTCTCTCCACTTGTTTTGTCTGTTTGAAAAGTTAAACGGTTTTTTTGCTCTCTCTCTCTCCCGCTTACAGCAGCAGAAGCAGCAACAACAACAACACCAACTACGTTATAAACATTAAAAAGTTTCTTGATAAAGTACTTTAAAGTAGCTAATTGAACACATTTAACCATATTGACCTCTGGGCACTTTACAGCTTGTGGCTTTTGTTTCTCCATTGGGTTTCTTTGGACGTTTAGCAGTTCATCGCCACCCGCTTTTCCAGCTATCCTCTTTTCCTCAATATATGCCTTAATACGGATTTTGATGGTTGGTGTGAGGGAAAAAGTTTTTTTTATTCGGAGGGAGATCTCGATATGTGAGCTCTCCTGCTAAAGATGGAATGCTTCTTGTTTGTGTTTTTTTTATTTTCTAGAGGGGTTCTCCATACATGGAACACTCATGGACATGATGACCATGAACAGTGAATTCATGCGCGTCCTGTTCCAAATTGGGAACAGTAGCAGTGGCAGCAGCAGTTGCTTAAAGGAAAATAGAGAAATAAAAACGATTAAAAACTTTTCCCACTGACTAACTTCTGCCTCGAACCGCAGTGGATAAAACACTGGCTGGATTTTATTTGTTCTCTCTTTTTTGTGCTGGATAGAGAGGGGGAAAAGTTTAACGCTTTCGGTTTTAAGTTGTGTTTTTTTTGGAGGGTAATACATTAGAGATATTTTAGGGAGCTCCAAGTATGTTGTAAATGCTTTTGCCAGTTATTTGTTTAAGATTAAATGTTTTGAGTTTTATTGATGTTGTTTTATCGGGAAAGGATGATTGATCTTCGCAGCGTATGAGAAATTTTAAGAAAAAAAAAATGTAGAAATGAAAAGTAGATTTTGCAGTTTATATACTCTTAAATGATGGTTTGGATATAATAGAATGCAAAAGCGAGTTATCAATTAAAGGCTTTAACAAGTTAAAAAGCAGTAAGTTCGGCCGGGCCGAACTTTGAATACCCTCCACCATTTGGAACGAATTTGGAAAATTCTGAAAAAATTTTGGTAAAATTTTAAAAATACCGAATATTGCCGTTATATTGGTGCCTATACGACGTGGACCCACACAGGCATTATTTGTCATGAGTCATTACCAAATTCAAATTCGGAACTTGAAATAAACCCGAATAATGTAGCTAAAATCATCAAAGTATAGAAAATAGGGAGGTACCGTTATATCGGAGCTATGCGAAGACCTAAACCTGCGTAGACAATTTTTTGTCATATTCTGTAGCATCCATTACGAACTTCAAATACGACATTTCAAACAACTTCGGTGAGTATTGTACCTAAAATCGTCAAAATACCGAATATAGGGATGTACTGGTATATGGGGCCTATACGAAGACCTGGACCTGCATAGACAATTTTCTGTCACAGACTGGAGTTTCCATTACGAACTCTAAATGCGTAATTTGAAAAAATGTTGGTGAATAAAGACGCTAAAATCACCAAAATACCGAATATAGGGAGGTACCGTTATATGGGGGCTATACGAAGACGTGGACCTGCACAGACAATTTTCTGTCATGGGCTGAAGTATCCATTACGAACTTCACATGCGAAATTTGAAACAATTCCGGTAAATAATGTCGCTAAAATCAACAAAATACCAAATATCGGGAGGTACAGTTATATGGGGACTATACGAAGACGTGGACCTGCACAGACAACTTTCTGTCTAAGGCTGTAGTATCTATTTCGAACCTCAAATACTAAATTTGAAACTATTCCGGTGAATAATGTCGCTAAAATCATCAAAATACCGAATATCGGGGGGTACCGTTATATCGGGGCTATATGACGACGTAGACCTATATGGCTCATTTTTTGACTTAGGATGTAGTATCAATTACGAACTTAAAATACCAAATTTAAAACGATTCCGGTAAATAATGTCGTTAAAATCATCAAAATACCGAATATCGGGGGGTACCGTTATGTGGGGGCTATACGAAGGCGTGGACCTGTACATATAATTTTCTGTTTTAGGTTGAAGTATCCATTACGAACTTCAAATACTAAATTTGAAACTATTCCGGTGAATAATGTCGCTAAAATCATCGAAATACCGAATATCGGGAGGTACCATTATATGGGGGCTATACGAAAACGTGGACCTACATGGCCCATTTACTGTAAAAATAAACCTGTGTGCAAAATTTTAGCCTTGTATCTCAATTCGTTCAAAAGATAGCGTGATTACAACAGACGGACAGACAGACAGACGGACGGACAGACAGACAGACGGACGGACAGACGGACGGACAGACGGACGGACATCGCTAAATCGACTTAGAATTTTACGCTGATCAAGAATATATATACTTTGTTGTGTCTGACATGAGTATTTCGAGGAGTTCCAAACGGAATGACAAAGTTAATATACCCTCCATAGTATGGTGGAGGGTATAAAAAAAATTAAAAATACGAAGAAAAGGACATACTTGTATTAAAAGCAATCTGAAAATTAAGATTTTTTTTCGAACCCAGGAATCATCATCATCATTCGTAGTAAAATAGTTGCAATCGATATAAGTTGTCGTTGTTATTGTCAAAAAAAAAAAAAAAAAAAAAATTCAAAGAACGCAAGTTAGAAAATGGACAAGATCAGTGCCTGTTCCAAATCCACGACTTTCTGCCACGAATCCCCTTAAACAAATATAATTTTGGCATTCCCGGTTCATCGCAGGAATTTAATAAAAATCCTCAGAAAAAAGCATTTTTACCAAGAAGTAGTTAAAAAAAATTTACCATTCGGAGAAAATCTTAAAGGATTCAAAATTCGCAAAAAATAACTTTCGCTGGTTAATCCTTAAAAATTCTAAATTTTTGACCAAGATGTTTTAAGAATTTTAATGAAAATCCACACCGGGAAAACATTAGAAAACCCAAAAAAATTTTTAAATTTTTGTTAACTCAAAATTTGATAATTTTTACTAGGAATCCCTAGAAAAACGTTAAAACCTTAAAAATATTAATAACAACTTAAAAAATATCAGTCGGATTTGCCGAGAGATGTATAACCTCAGCCAATGTTCGATTATTTAAATATATCTTGACTTCGGTTATGGTTACTCCGAAGGAATGGACCAATATTGTCATTTCGTATAAGACCTACATAAATATAATAAATACAGGGTGAGATGAAAAAACTGCAACCAACTTCAGACTGCTGACATTTTTAAGCCACTCATCCGACAGCAGTTACAATTATTCCAGTGACTGTTCATTATATTTTTAAAGCATTTTGGTGACAATTTTCCAGAAAAAAAATTATTCGTGATGGATTTTAAGCGTGATATTGTGATTTCTTTATATTTCACTGGAGAACTACAAGTGGTTATCGTTAGAGCACTCCAGCATTTAAATGTGAATAAATCTTTTGTGTCTCGTAACTCCGTTCGTTACCGTGATACTGGTAGCGTAGCCCGACGTCAAGGAAGTGGACGGAAGAAAACAACAGCAACATAAGCAGAAATGGTTCGAAAAGTACAGAAGCGACTTGATCGAAACCCGCGTCGCAGTGGCCGAAAATGGCTCGTGAGCTGAACAAATCGCAATATTCCATTCGGCAAATATTGAAAAATGAGCTCAGGGTAAAGCCAGCGAAATTCCAAAAAGTGCAAAAACTTACATCGCAACAGAAAGAAAACAAAACAGCTGAAGAGTTGCTTCGCTTGGCCGAAAGTGGTGAACTGCCGAATTTGGTTTTCTCCGTCTCCGATGAGAAAACATTCGTTATCCAGCAGATTGTAAACAAACAAAATGATCGTTTTACTTGCCAAGGAGGTCAGCTGAAAATGTGCACCTTCGGTTGGCTGACAAAACGCAAGCGCGGCCCATGGTGATGGCGTGGGCCGCCAAACAGCCGATAGTCGCTAGCGCTCGTATTAATCGAACGTGGCCAAATTTAATATTAGCCAAAATGAGATGTATTTAGGCTGAGACTACCAAACTTAGCCTAGAATCAAGTATGTCGCATTGGTAAATCGGTCATAGACGCCGCGTCATAATCCGCAAACAATTATATAAAATTATTTAAAAAATCCACATTTCTTGGTCTATGGGTTTTTGAAAAAGTATTCTTTAAAAATCTTTGATCTGTGGGTCCTTAAAAATATTCTCTAAAAATCCATGTTTCTTGTTGGGATAGTCCTTGAAAAATATTCTTTACAAATTTACGTTTCTTGGTCTATGAGTCCCTAAAAAAAAATATTCTTTAAAAATCCACGTTTCTTGGTCTATGGATCCTTAAAAAATATTCATTAAAAATCCACGTTTCTTGGTCATCTGGTCCTCAAATAATATTCTTTAAAAATCCAATTTCTTGGCCAGTTGATTCCTGAAAAAATATTCTTTAAAAATCCACGTTTCTTGGTCTGTGGGTCCTTGAAAAAATATTCTTTAAAAATCCAAGTTCCTTAGACTGTGGGTCCTTGAAAAAAAATATTCTTTAAAAATCCACGTTTCTTGGTCTATGGATCCTTAAAAAATATTCATTAAAAATCCACGTTTCTTGGTCATCTGGTCCTCAAATAATATTCTTTAAAAATCCAATTTCTTGGCCAGTTGATTCTTGAAAAAAATATTCTTTAAAAATCCACGTTTCTTGGATATTTGGTCCTTGAGAAAATATTCTTTAAAAATCCACGTTCCTTAGACTGTGGGTCCTTGAAAAAATATTCTTTAAAAATCCACGTTCCTTAGACTGTGGGTCCTTGAAAAAATATTCTTTAAAAATCCACGTTTCGTGGTCTGTGGGTCCTTGAAAAAATATTCTTTAAAAATCCACGTTCCTTAGACTGTGGGTCCTTGAAAAAATATTCTTTAAAAATCCACGTTTCTTGGTCTGTGGGTCCTTGAAAAAATATTCTTTAAAAATCCACGTTTCTTGGTCTGTTGGTCCTTGAAAAAATATTCTTTAAAAATCCACGTTTCTAGGTCTGTGGGTCCTTGAAAATATATTCTTTAAAAATCCACGTTTCTTGGTCTGTGGGTCCTTGAAAAAATATTCTTTAAAAATTCACATTTCCTGGTCTGTGGGTCCTTGAAAAAATATTCTTTAAAAATCCACGTTTCCTGGTCTGTGGGTCCTTGAAATAATATTCTTTAAAAATCCACGTTTTCTGGTCTGTGGGTCCTTGAAAAAATATTCTTTAAAATCCACGTTTTCTGGTCTGTGGGTCCTTGAAAAAATATTCTTTAAAATCCACGTTTCTTGGTCTTGGTGGATCCTTGAAAAAATTATTCTTAGAAAATACACGTTTTTTGGAGAGATGGTCCTTGGAAAAATATTTTTTTAAAAATCCACGTTTCCTGGTCTGTGGGTCCTTGAAAAAATATTCTTTAAAAATCCACGTTTCCTGGACTGTGGGTCCTTGAAAAAATATATTTAAAAATCCACGTTTATTGGTATGTGGGTCCTTGAAAAAATATTCTTTAAATATCCGCATTTCTTGGTCTGTGGGTCCTAGAAAAAGTATTCCTTAGGAATCCACGTTTTTTTGGTCTGTTGATCCTTGAAAGTGTTTTCTTGGAGATATTTCAAAAATATTCTTTAAAAATCCACGTTTCTTGCAGATACTTGAAAAAATATTCCTTAAAAATCCAAGAAATATTCTTTACAAATTCACGTTTCTTGGTCTGTGGTTCCTTTAAAAAAATATTCTTAAAAAGACACGTTTCCTGGTCTGTGGGTACTTGAAAAACTATTCTTTAACAATCCACGTTTCTTGGTCTGTGGGTCCTTGAAAAAATATTCTTAAAAAAACACGCTTAAAAATATTACTTAAAAATCCACGTTTGATGGTTATTTGGTCCTTAAAAAATGTTCTTTAAAAACCCACGTTTCTTAGAGATCCTTGCAAAAATATTCTTTAAAAACCCACGTTTCTTAGAGATCCTTGCAAAAATATTCTTTAAAAATCCACGTTTCTTAGAGATCAGTGAAAAAATGTTCATTAAAAATCCACATTTCTTTGAGATCTTTGAAAAAATATTATTTAAAATCTACGTTTCTTGGAGATCCTTGAAAAAATATTATTTAAAATCTACGTTTCTTGGAGATCCTTGAAAATGTGCTCTTTAAAAATCAACGTTTCTTGGTGATCCTTTAAAAATATTCTTTTAAAATCCACGTTTCTTGGTCTCTGGGTCCTTGAAAAAATATTCTTTAAAACTCCACGTTTCTTGGTCTATGGATCCTTGAAAAAATATTGTTTAGAAATCCACGTTTCTTGATCATGTGGTCCTTGAATAAATATACTTGAGAAATCCACGCTCCTTAAATATTCTTTGAAAATCAACACATTGCATGTTTAAAATCTATTCTTAAATTTTTCAAATTTTCGCTACCCATCTTCGTTATTATGTCTTCCCTGGTATAAAAGAAAATCTTCAACTAAAGCAGGTGTAGAAAAAGAAGAAAAAAAACTATTTGGAAAATATATTAACTCAGACTTTCATAGACATGAAATAAGTTTTAAGAAAACAAGAACTTGAGGTTTAATATCTTCAACACAATACCAAGAATGTTATGAACCTCGGCAGCAGGAGCAGTACGAACAACAACTACAGCATCCATCCAAGTGGAGCATCTGCCTGGAACACACATATGCTAGGGAGCAGCTCACATATTTTAACAGCCTGTCTGACTTTAGAAACTATTTTCTTCTTTTGTTGGGTTAGGGGTACTGCGGCACAAAATACCCTGCACTCATCTCAGCTCAGCTCATAAACAGAGGTCTTTTTGGTCTTCGTAGAAGAGTGTAAGGACCAGAACGTAAACATAGTGGGGCATTTTTATGAATAAAGTTTTCAAGAAAAAGAAAATTTTTCAATAAAAAAAAAAAAAAAAAAAAAAACAAATATTTAAGGCAAGAAAAAATTTTTAATCATATTTTTCTTCAGAAGGACATTAAAAAATGTTATCAAATAAAAAATGAAAGTATAAAAAATTAGAACTTTCTATAAAATAGGACTTGCCTAGAACGCTGACTCGGCTGAGACTCGAAAGGGTTTCGAAGTTCTTTATTGATATATATTGCGAAAAAAAGTGATAACAATTTCCTCAACCGATTTTCTTGAAAAAATCTCCCAATGTTCTGTGGAAGTTCATTTTCCGACATAGTTTGTGTGTGTATGAGTGCAAATGTTTGTATGCGCACATCATAGATCATAAATAAATATGATGAAGTGGAATGCTAAATTCAACTTGAGCTGTGTTGTCCTATTATTATTACCACACACAAACACTTACTCAACTGCAACATCAACAACAACAGCATAAAAATTCCTACTGCTGTTATTCCTGCTTTCAAAACTTTTGTGGCAATGACATCCATATTGTGGCACCGACTGCTTCAAAATGAAATGAAGTGTTTTCCTGGCCAATGGTGGTGGTGATGGTTGTAGTGGTAATGCAACAAATGTTACCGCACATGATACCTTCCCAGTTATGTTGGAACGTCCGTCTGTTAGTTGCCTGGTTGTTTGGTTTCTTTGGTGGTTGGATAGATGGTTCGGTTTGCTTTCTTGTTTGCTTGTTAACGCTAAGTTACTTTCATTGCAGTCGAGATAAATCTTTTTCCCTCGCTCTCTCTTTTTTGCTCACCATCTCAAGAATATTATGAGCAAAAAAGCATTGAAGCTGAAATGAAATGCTGGAAAATCGTTTTTCTCTCCATTATTAGTTGGGTTGGGAAGGCCTGAGGATATGGGAAAAAATTGAGGTAGTAGGGGACTAAAAGACAAGTAAAGTAGGATAAAACACAGGATCGCACTGAAAAAATATTATATAAAAAATCACCGAAAAATATTAATTTAAAACATTTCAAAAATATATTTAAAAAACCATGAAAGTTGGTTTGTTGATATTTTAAAATATAGCATTTCGAAACAATATTCTTTAAAAAAATCATGTTTCATGGTGTTGTAGGATTTTCGAGGAAAGACCTTTAGACCAAGAAACGTGGATTTTTTAAAGAATATTTTTTCAAGGGCCAAATATCCAAGAAACGTGAATTTTTTAAAGAATATTTTTTTGAAGGGCCAAATATCCAAGAAACTTGGATTTTTTAAATAATTTTTTTTTCAAGGACCAAAATCCAAGAAACGTGGATTTTTTAAACAATATTTTTTTCAAGGACCAAATATCCAAGAAACGTGGATTTAATAAGAATATTTTTTTCAAGGACCAAATATCCAAGAAACGTGGATTTTTTAAAGAATATTTTTTCAAGGACCAAATATCCAAGAAACGTGGATTTTTTAAAGAATATTTTTCAAGCACCAAATATCCAAGAAACGTGGATTTTTTAAAGAATATTTTTTCAAGGGCCAAATATCCAAGAAACGTGGATTTTTTAAAGATATTTTTTCAAGGACCAAATATCCAAGAAACGTGGATTTTTTAAGAATATTTTTTCAAGGACCACATATCCAAGAAACGTGGATTTTTTAAAGAATATTTTTTCAAGACCAAATATCCAAGAAACGTGGATTTTTTAAAGAATATTTTTTCAAGGACCAAATATCCAAGAAACGTGGATTTTTTAAAGAATATTTTTCAAGGACCAAATATCCAAGAAACGTGGATTTTTTAAAGAATATTTTTTCAAGGACCAATATCCAAGAAACGTGGATTTTTTAAGATATTTTTTCAAGGACCAAATATCCAAGAAACGTGGATTTTTTTAAGAATATTTTTTCAAGGACCAAATATCCAAGAAACGTGGATTTTTTAAAGAATATTTTTTCAAGGACCAAAATCCAAGAAACGTGGATTTTTTAAAGAATATTTTTTCAAGGACCAAATATCCAAGAAACGTGGATTTTTTTAAAGAATATTTTTTCAAGGACCAAATATCCAAGAAACGTGGATTTTTTAAAGAATATTTTTTCAAGGACCAAATATCCAAGAAACGTGGATTTTTTAAAGAATATTTTTTCAAGGACCAAATATCCAAGAAACGTGGATTTTTTTAAAGAATATTTTTTCAAGGACCAAATATCCAAGAAACGTGGATTTTTTAAAGAATATTTTTTCAAGGACCAAATATCCAAGAAACGTGGATTTTTTAAAGAATATTTTTCAAGGACCAAATATCCAAGAAACGTGGATTTTTTAAAGAATATTTTTTCAAGGACCAAATATCCAAGAAACGTGGATTTTTTAAAGAATATTTTTTCAAGGACCAAATATCCAAGAAACGTGGATTTTTTAAAGAATATTTTTTCAAGGACCAAATATCCAAGAAACGTGGATTTTTAAAGAATATTTTTTCAAGGACCAAATATCCAAGAAACGTGGATTTTTTAAAGAATATTTTTTCAAGGACCAAATATCCAAGAAACGTGGATTTTT
Source organism: Musca domestica (assembly GCF_030504385.1). Lineage (NCBI taxonomy): Eukaryota > Metazoa > Arthropoda > Insecta > Diptera > Muscidae > Musca > Musca domestica. The sequence goes on from NW_026712383.1 coordinate 23,732,486, forward strand.
TAAAGAATATTTTTTCAAGGACCAAATATCCAAGAAACGTGGATTTTTTAAAGAATATTTTTTCAAGGACCAAATATCCAAGAAACGTGGATTTTTTAAAGAATATTTTTTCAAGGACCAAATATCCAAGAAACGTGGATTTTTTAAAGAATATTTTTTCAAGGACCAAATATCCAAGAAACGTGGATTTTTTAAAGAATATTTTTTCAAGGACCAAATATCCAAGAAACGTGGATTTTTTAAAGAATATTTTTTCAAGGACCAAATATCCAAGAAACGTGGATTTTTTAAAGAATATTTTTTCAAGGACCAAATATCCAAGAAACGTGGATTTTTTAAAGAATATTTTTTCAAGGACCAAATATCCAGAAACGTGGATTTTTTAAAGAATATTTTTTCAAGGACCAAATATCCAAGAAACGTGGATTTTTTAAAGAATATTTTTCAAGGACCAAATATCCAAGAAACGTGGATTTTTTAAAGAATATTTTTTCAAGGACCAAATATCCAAGAAACGTGGATTTTTTAAAGAATATTTTTTCAAGGACCAAATATCCAAGAAACGTGGATTTTTTAAAGAATATTTTTTCAAGGACCAAATATCCAAGAAACGTGGATTTTTTAAAGAATATTTTTTCAAGGACCAAATATCCAAGAAACGTGGATTTTTTAAAGAATATTTTTTCAAGGACCAAATATCCAAGAAACGTGGATTTTTTAAAGAATATTTTTTCAAGGACCAAATATCCAAGAAACGTGGATTTTTTAAAGAATATTTTTTCAAGGACCAAATATCCAAGAAACGTGGATTTTTTAAAGAATATTTTTTCAAGGACCAAATATCCAAGAAACGTGGATTTTTTAAGAATATTTTTTCAAGGACCAAATATCCAAGAAACGTGGATTTTTTAAAGAATATTTTTCAAGGACCAAATATCCAAGAAACGTGGATTTTTTAAAGAATATTTTTCAAGGACCAAATATCCAAGAAACGTGGATTTTTTAAAGAATATTTTTTCAAGGACCAAATATCCAAGAAACGTGGATTTTTTAAAGAATATTTTTTCAAGGACCAAATATCCAAGAAACGTGGATTTTTTAAAGAATATTTTTTCAAGGACCAAATATCCAAGAAACGTGGATTTTTTAAAGAATATTTTTTCAAGGACAAAATATCCAAGAAACGTGGATTTTTTAAGAATATTTTTTCAAGGACCAATATCCAAGAAACGTGGATTTTTAAAGAATATTTTTTCAAGGACCAAATATCCAAGAAACGTGGATTTTTTAAAGAATATTTTTTCAAGGACCAAATATCCAAGAAACGTGGATTTTTAAAGATATTTTTCAAGGACCAAATATCCAAGAAACGTGGATTTTTAAAGAATATTTTTTCAAGGACCAAATATCCAAGAAACGTGGATTTTTTTTTTTAAAGAATATTTTTTCAAGGACCAAATATCCAAGAAACGTGGATTTTTTTAAAGAATATTTTTTTCAAGGACCAAATATCCAAGAAACGTGGATTTTTTAAAGAATATTTTTTCAAGGACCAAATATCCAAGAAACGTGGATTTTTTAAAGAATATTTTTTCAAGGACCAAATATCCAAGAAACGTGGATTTTTTAAAGAATATTTTTTCAAGGACCAATATCCAAGAAACGTGGATTTTTTAAAGAATATTTTTTCAAGGACCAAATATCCAAGAAACGTGGATTTTTTAAAGAATATTTTTTCAAGGACCAAATATCCAAGAAACGTGGATTTTTTAAAGAATATTTTTTCAAGGACCAAATATCCAAGAAACGTGGATTTTTTAAAGAATATTTTTTCAAGGACCAAATATCCAAGAAACGTGGATTTTTTTAAAGAATATTTTTTCAAGGACCAAATATCCAAGAAACGTGGATTTTTTAAAGAATATTTTTTCAAGGACCAAATATCCAAGAAACGTGGATTTTTTTAAAGAATATTTTTTCAAGGACCAAATATCCAAGAAACGTGGATTTTTTAAAGAATATTTTTTCAAGGACCAAATATCCAAGAAACGTGGATTTTTTAAAGAATATTTTTTCAAGGACCAAATATCCAAGAAACGTGGATTTTTTAAAGAATATTTTTTCAAGGACCAAATATCCAAGAAACGTGGATTTTTTAAAGAATATTTTTTCAAGGACCAAATATCCAAGAAACGTGGATTTTTTAAAGAATATTTTTTCAAGGACCAAATATCCAAGAAACGTGGATTTTTTAAAGAATATTTTTTCAAGGACCAAATATCCAAGAAACGTGGATTTTTTAAAGAATATTTTTTCAAGGACCAATATCCAAGAAACGTGGATTTTTTAAAGAATATTTTTTCAAGGACCAAATATCCAAGAAACGTGGATTTTTTAAAGAATATTTTTTCAAGGACCAAATATCCAAGAAACGTGGATTTTTAAAGAATATTTTTTCAAGGACCAACTATCCAAGAAACGTGGATTTTTTTAAAGAATATTTTTTCAAGGACCAATATCCAAGAAACGTGGATTTTTTAAAGAATATTTTTTCAAGGACCCAAATATCCAAGAAACGTGGATTTTTTAAAGAATATTTTTCAAGGACCATAATATCCAAGAACGTGGATTTTTTAAAGAATATTTTTTCAAGGACCAAATATCCAAGAAACGTGGATTTTTTAAAGAATATTTTTTCAAGGACCCAATATCCAAGAAACGTGGATTTTTTAAAGAATATTTTTTCAAGGACCAAATATCCAAGAAACGTGGATTTTTTTAAAGAATATTTTTTCCAAGGACCAAATATCCAAGAAACGTGGATTTTTTAAAGAATATTTTTTTCAAGGACCAAATATCCAAGAACGTGGATTTTTAAAGAATATTTTTTTAAGGATCCACAGGACCAAGAAACGTGATTTTTAAAGAATATTTTTTAAGGATCCACAGACCAAGAAACGTGGATTTTTAAAGAATATTTTTTAAGGATCCACAGACCAAGAAACGTGGATTTTTAAAGAATATTTTTTTAAGGATCCACAGACCAAGAAACGTGGATTTTTAAAGAATATTTTTTAAGGATCCACAGACCAAGAAACGTGGATTTTTAAAGAATATTTTTTTAAGGATCCACAGACCAAGAAACGTGGATTTTTAAAGAATATTTTTTTAAGGATCCACAGACCAAGAAACGTGGATTTTTAAAGAATATTTTTTTAAGACCAAATATCCAAGAAACGTGGATTTTTAAAGAATATTTTTTCAAAGACCAAATATCCAAGAAACGTGGATTTTTAAAAATATTTTTTCAAGGACCAAATATCCAAGAAACGTGGATTTTTAAAGAATATTTTTTCAAGGACCAAATATCAAGAAACGTGGATTTTTAAAGAATATTTTTTCAAGGACCAAATATCCAAGAAACGTGGATTTTTAAAGAATATTTTTTCAAGGACCAAAAATATCCAAGAAACGTGGATTTTTTAAAGAATATTTTTTTCAAGGACCAAAATATCCAAGAAACGTGGATTTTTTAAAGAATATTTTTTCAAGGACCAAATATCCAAGAAACGTGGATTTTTAAAGAATATTTTTTCAAGGACCAAAATATCCAAGAAACGTGGATTTTTTAAAGAATATTTTTTCAAGGACCAAATATCCAAGAAACGTGGATTTTTTAAAGAATATTTTTTCAAGGACCAAATATCCAAGAAACGTGGATTTTTTAAAGAATATTTTTTCAAGGACCAAATATCCAAGAAACGTGGATTTTTTAAAGAATATTTTTTCAAGGACCAAATATCCAAGAAACGTGGATTTTTTAAAGAATATTTTTTCAAGGACCAAATATCCAAGAAACGTGGATTTTTTAAAGAATATTTTTTCAAGGACCAAATATCCAAGAACGTGGATTTTTTAAAGAATATTTTTTCAAGGACCAAATATCCAAGAAACGTGGATTTTTTAAAGAATATTTTTTCAAAGGACCAAATATCCAAGAAACGTGGATTTTTTAAAGAATATTTTTTCAAGGACCAAATATCCAAGAAACGTGGATTTTTTAAAGAATATTTTTTCAAGGACCAAATATCCAAGAAACGTGGATTTTTTAAAGAATATTTTTTCAAGGACCAAATATCCAAGAAACGTGGATTTTTTAAAGAATATTTTTCAAGGACCAAATATCCAAGAAACGTGGATTTTTTAAAGAATATTTTTTCAAGGACCAAATATCCAAGAAACGTGGATTTTTTAAAGAATATTTTTTCAAGGACCAAATATCCAAGAAACGTGGATTTTTTAAAGAATATTTTTTCAAGGACCAAATATCCAAGAAACGTGGATTTTTTAAAGAATATTTTTTCAAGGACCAAATATCCAAGAAACGTGGATTTTTTAAAGAATATTTTTTCAAGGACCAAATATCCAAGAAAACGTGGATTTTTTAAAGAATATTTTTTCAAGGACCAATATCCAAGAAACGTGGATTTTTTAAAGAATATTTTTTCAAGGACCAAATATCCAAGAAACGTGGATTTTTTAAAGAATATTTTTTCAAGGACCAAATATCCAAGAAACGTGGATTTTTTAAAGAATATTTTTTCAAGGACCAAATATCCAAGAAACGTGGATTTTTTAAAGAATATTTTTTCAAGGACCAAATATCCAAGAAACGTGGATTTTTTAAAGAATATTTTTTCAAGGACCAAATATCCAAGAAACGTGGATTTTTTTAAAGAATATTTTTTCAAGGACCAAATATCAAAGAACGTGGATTTTTTAAAGAATATTTTTTCAAGGACCAAATATCCAAGAAACGTGGATTTTTTAAAGAATATTTTTTTCAAGGACCAAATATCCAAGAAACGTGGATTTTTTAAAGAATATTTTTTAAAGGACCAATATCCAAGAAACGTGGATTTTTTAAAGAATATTTTTTTCAAGGACCAAATATCCAAGAAACGTGGATTTTTTAAAGAATATTTTTTCAAGGACCAAATATCCAAGAAACGTGGATTTTTTTAAAGAATATTTTTTCAAGGACCAAATATCCAAGAAAACGTGGATTTTTTTAAAGAATATTTTTTCAAGGACCAAATATCCAAGAACGTGGATTTTTTAAAGAATATTTTTCAAGGACCCAATATCCAAGAAACGTGGATTTTTTAAAGAATATTTTTTCAAGGACCAATATCCAAGAAACGTGGATTTTTTAAAGAATATTTTTTCAAGGACCAAATATCCAAGAAACGTGGATTTTTTAAAGAATATTTTTTCAAGGACCAAATATCCAAGAAACGTGGATTTTTTTAAAGAATATTTTTTCAAGGACCAAATATCCAAGAAACGTGGATTTTTTAAAGAATATTTTTTCAAGGACCCAATATCAAGAAACGTGGATTTTTTAAAGAATATTTTTTCAAGGACCAAATATCCAGAAACGTGGATTTTTTAAAGAATATTTTTTCAAGGACCAAATATCCAAGAAACGTGGGATTTTTTAAAGACTATTTTTTTCAAGGACCAAATATCCAAGAAACGTGGATTTTTTAAAGAATATTTTTTCAAGGACCAAATATCCAAGAACGTGGATTTTTTAAAGAATATTTTTTCAAGGACCAAATATCCAAGAAACGTGGATTTTTTTAAAGAATATTTTTTCAAGGACCAAATATCCAAGAAACGTGGATTTTTAAAGAATATTTTTTCAAGGACCAAATATCCAAGAAACGTGGATTTTTTAAAGAATATTTTTTCAAGGACCAAATATCCAAGAAACGTGGATTTTTTAAAGAATATTTTTTCAAGGACCAAATATCCAAGAAACGTGGATTTTTAAAGAATATTTTTTCAAGGACCAAATATCCAAGAAACGTGGATTTTTAAAGAATATTTTTTCAAGGACCAAATATCCAAGAAACGTGGATTTTTTAAAGAATATTTTTTCAAGGACCAAATATCCCAAGAAACGTGGATTTTTTAAGAATATTTTTTCAAGGACCAAATATCCAAGAAACGTGGATTTTTTAAAGAATATTTTTTTCAAGGACCAAATATCCAAGAAACGTGGATTTTTTAAAGAATATTTTTTTCAAGGACCAAATATCCAAGAAACGTGGATTTTTTAAAGAATATTTTTTCAAGGACCAAATATCCAAGAAACGTGGATTTTTTAAAGAATATTTTTTCAAGGACCAACTATCCAAGAAACGTGGATTTTTAAAGAATATTTTTCAAGGACCAAATATCCAAGAAACGTGGATTTTTTAAAGAATATTTTTTCAAGGACCAAATATCCAAGAAACGTGGATTTTTTAAAGAATATTTTTTCAAGGACCAAATATCCAAGAACGTGGATTTTTTAAAGAATATTTTTTCAAGGACCAAATATCCAAGAAACGTGGATTTTTTAAAGAATATTTTTTCAAGGACCAAATATCCAAGAAACGTGGATTTTTTAAAGAATATTTTTTCAAGGACCAAATAGCCAAGAAACGTGGATTTTTTAAAGAATATTTTTTCAAGGACCAAATATCCAAGAAACGTGGATTTTTTAAAGAATATTTTTTCAAGGACCAAATATCCAAGAAACGTGGATTTTTTAAAGAATATTTTTTCAAGGACCAAATATCCAAGAAACGTGGATTTTTTAAAGAATATTTTTTCAAGGACCAAATATCCAAGAAACGTGGATTTTTTAAAGAATATTTTTTCAAGGACCAAATATCCAAGAAACGTGGATTTTTTAAAGAATATTTTTTCAAGGACCAAATATCCAAGAAACGTGGATTTTTTAAAGAATATTTTTTCAAGGACCAAATATCCAAGAAACGTGGATTTTTTAAAGAATATTTTTTCAAGGACCAAATATCCAAGAAACGTGGATTTTTTAAAGAATATTTTTTCAAGGACCAAATATCCAAGAAACGTGGATTTTTTAAAGAATATTTTTTCAAGGACCAAATATCCAAGAAACGTGGATTTTTTAAAGAATATTTTTTCAAGGACCAAATATCCAAGAAACGTGGATTTTTTTAAAGAATATTTTTTCAAGGACCAAATATCCAAGAAACGTGGATTTTTTTAAAGAATATTTTTTCAAGGACCCAAATATCCAAGAAACGTGGATTTTTTAAAGAATATTTTTTCAAGGACCAAATATCCAAGAAACGTGGATTTTTTAAAGAATATTTTTTCAAGGACCAAATATCCAAGAAACGTGGATTTTTAAAGAATATTTTTTCAAGGACCAAATATCCAAGAAACGTGGATTTTTTAAAGAATATTTTTTCAAGGACCAAATATCCAAGAAACGTGGATTTTTTTAAAGAATATTTTTTCAAGGACCAAATATCCAAGAAACGTGGATTTTTTTAAAGAATATTTTTTCAAGGACCAAATATCCAAGAAACGTGGATTTTTTAAAGAATATTTTTTTCAAGGACCAAATATCCAAGAAACGTGGATTTTTTTAAAGAATATTTTTTCAAGGACCAAATATCCAAGAAACGTGGATTTTTTAAAGAATATTTTTTCAAGGACCAAATATCCAAGAAACGTGGATTTTTTAAAGAATATTTTTTCAAGGACCAAATATCCAAGAAACGTGGATTTTTTTAAAGAATATTTTTTCAAGGACCAAATATCCAAGAAACGTGGATTTTTTAAAGAATATTTTTTCAAGGACCAAATATCCAAGAAACGTGGATTTTTTAAAGAATATTTTTTCAAGGACCAAATATCCAAGAAACGTGGATTTTTTAAAGCATATTTTTTCAAGGACCAAATATCCAAGAAACGTGGATTTTTTAAAGAATATTTTTTCAAGGACCAATATCCAAGAAAACGTGGATTTTTTTAAAGAATATTTTTTCAAGGACCAAATATCCAAGAACGTGGATTTTTTAAGAATATTTTTTCAAGGACCAAATATCCAAGAAACGTGGATTTTTTAAAGAATATTTTTTCAAGGAAACGTGGATTTTTAAAGAATATTTTTTTAAGGATCCACAGACCAAGAAACGTGGATTTTTAAAGAATATTTTTTTAAGGATCCACAGACCAAGAAACGTGGATTTTTAAAGAATATTTTTTTTAAAGACCAAATATCCAAGAAACGTGGATTTTTAAAGAATATTTTTTCAAAGACCAAATATCCAAGAAACGTGGATTTTTAAAAAATATTTTTTCAAGGACCAAATATCCAAGAAACGTGGATTTTTAAAGAATATTTTTTCAAGGACCAAATATCCAAGAAACGTGGATTTTTAAAGAATATTTTTTCAAAGACCAAATATCCAAGAAACGTGGATTTTTTAAAGAATATTTTTTCAAGGACCAAAAAATATCCAAGAAACGTGGATTTTTTAAAGAATATTTTTTCAAGGACCAAATATCCAAGAAACGTGGATTTTTTAAAGAATATTTTTTCAAGGACCAAATATCCAAGAAACGTGGATTTTTTAAAGAATATTTTTTCAAGGACCAAATATCCAAGAAACGTGGATTTTTTTAAAGAATATTTTTTTCAAAGACCAAATATCCAAGAAACGTGGATTTTTTAAAGAATATTTTTTCAAGGACCAAATATCCAAGAAACGTGGATTTTTTAAAGAATATTTTTTCAAGGACCAAATATCCAAGAAACGTGGATTTTTTAAAGAATATTTTTTCAAGGACCAAATATCCAAGAAACGTGGATTTTTTAAAGAATATTTTTTCAAGGACCAAATATCCAAGAAACGTGGATTTTTTAAAGAATATTTTTTCAAGGACCAAATATCCAAGAAACGTGGATTTTTTAAAGAATATTTTTTCAAGGACCAAATATCCAAGAAACGTGGATTTTTTAAAGAATATTTTTTCAAGGACCAAATATCCAAGAAACGTGGATTTTTTAAAGAATATTTTTTCAAGGACCAAATATCCAAGAAACGTGGATTTTTTAAAGAATATTTTTTCAAGGACCAAATATCCAAGAAACGTGGATTTTTTAAAGAATATTTTTTCAAGGACCAAATATCCAAGAAACGTGGATTTTTTAAAGAATATTTTTTCAAGGACCAAATATCCAAGAAACGTGGATTTTTTAAAGAATATTTTTTCAAGGACCAAATATCCAAGAAACGTGGATTTTTTAAAGAATATTTTTTCAAGGACCAAATATCCAAGAAACGTGGATTTTTTAAAGAATATTTTTTCAAGGACCAAATATCCAAGAAACGTGGATTTTTAAAGAATATTTTTTCAAGGACCAAATATCCAAGAAACGTGGATTTTTTAAAGAATATTTTTTCAAGGACCAAATATCCAAGAAACGTGGATTTTTTAAAGAATATTTTTTCAAGGACCAAATATCCAAGAAACGTGGATTTTTTAAAGAATATTTTTTCAAGGACCAAATATCCAAGAAACGTGGATTTTTTAAAGAATATTTTTTCAAGGACCAAATATCCAAGAAACGTGGATTTTTTAAAGAATATTTTTTCAAGGACCAAATATCCAAGAAACGTGGATTTTTAAAGAATATTTTTTCAAGGACCAAATATCCAAGAAACGTGGATTTTTTAAAGAATATTTTTTCAAGGACCAAATATCCAAGAAACGTGGATTTTTTAAAGAATATTTTTTCAAGGACCAAATATCCAAGAAACGTGGATTTTTTAAAGAATATTTTTTCAAGGACCAAATATCCAAGAAACGTGGATTTTTTTAAAGAATATTTTTTCAAGGACCAAATATCCAAGAAACGTGGATTTTTTAAAGAATATTTTTTCAAGGACCAAATATCCAAGAAACGTGGATTTTTTAAAGAATATTTTTTCAAGGACCAAATATCCAAGAAACGTGGATTTTTTAAAGAATATTTTTTCAAGGACCAAATATCCAAGAAACGTGGATTTTTTAAAGAATATTTTTTCAAGGACCAAATATCCAAGAAACGTGGATTTTTTAAAGAATATTTTTTCAAGGACCAAATATCCAAGAAACGTGGATTTTTTTAAAGAATATTTTTTCAAGGACCAAATATCCAAGAAACGTGGATTTTTTAAAGAATATTTTTTCAAGGACCAAATATCCAAGAAACGTGGATTTTTTAAAGAATATTTTTTCAAGGACCAAATATCCAAGAAACGTGGATTTTTTAAAGAATATTTTTTCAAGGACCAAATATCCAAGAAACGTGGATTTTTTAAAGAATATTTTTTCAAGGACCAAATATCCAAGAAACGTGGATTTTTTTAAAGAATATTTTTTCAAGGACCAAATATCCAAGAAACGTGGATTTTTTAAAGAATATTTTTTCAAGGACCAAATATCCAAGAAACGTGGATTTTTTAAAGAATATTTTTTCAAGGACCAAATATCCAAGAAACGTGGATTTTTTAAAGAATATTTTTTTCAAGGACCAAATATCCAAGAAACGTGGATTTTTTAAAGAATATTTTTTCAAGGACCAAATATCCAAGAAACGTGGATTTTTTAAAGAATATTTTTTCAAGGACCAAATATCCAAGAAACGTGGATTTTTTAAAGAATATTTTTTCAAGGACCAAATATCCAAGAAACGTGGATTTTTTAAAGAATATTTTTTCAAGGACCAAATATCCAAGAAACGTGGATTTTTTAAAGAATATTTTTTCAAGGACCAAATATCCAAGAAACGTGGATTTTTTAAAGAATATTTTTTCAAGGACCAAATATCCAAGAAACGTGGATTTTTTAAAGAATATTTTTTCAAGGACCAAATATCCAAGAAACGTGGATTTTTTAAAGAATATTTTTTCAAGGACCAAATATCCAAGAAACGTGGATTTTTTAAAGAATATTTTTTCAAGGACCAAATATCCAAGAAACGTGGATTTTTTAAAGAATATTTTTTCAAGGACCAAATATCCAAGAAACGTGGATTTTTTAAAGAATATTTTTTCAAGGACCAAATATCCAAGAAACGTGGATTTTTTAAAGAATATTTTTTCAAGGACCAAATATCCAAGAAACGTGGATTTTTTAAAGAATATTTTTCAAGGACCAAATATCCAAGAAACGTGGATTTTTTAAAGAATATTTTTTCAAGGACCAAATATCCAAGAAACGTGGATTTTTTAAAGAATATTTTTTCAAGGACCAAATATCCAAGAAACGTGGATTTTTTAAAGAATATTTTTTCAAGGACCAAATATCCAAGAAACGTGGATTTTTTAAAGAATATTTTTTCAAGGACCAAATATCCAAGAAACGTGGATTTTTTAAAGAATATTTTTTCAAGGACCAAATATCCAAGAAACGTGGATTTTTTAAAGAATATTTTTTCAAGGACCAAATATCCAAGAAACGTGGATTTTTTAAAGAATATTTTTTCAAGGACCAAATATCCAAGAAACGTGGATTTTTTAAAGAATATTTTTTCAAGGACCAAATATCCAAGAAACGTGGATTTTTTAAAGAATATTTTTTCAAGGACCAAATATCCAAGAAACGTGGATTTTTTAAAGAATATTTTTCAAGGACCAAATATCCAAGAAACGTGGATTTTTTAAAGAATATTTTTCAAGGACCAAATATCCAAGAAACGTGGATTTTTTTAAAGAATATTTTTTCAAGGACCAAATATCCAAGAAACGTGGATTTTTTTAAAGAATATTTTTTCAAGGACCAAATATCCAAGAAACGTGGATTTTTTAAAGAATATTTTTTCAAGGACCAAATATCCAAGAAACGTGGATTTTTTAAAGAATATTTTTTCAAGGACCAAATATCCAAGAAACGGGATTTTTTAAAGAATATTTTTTCAAGGACCAAATATCCAAGAAACGTGGATTTTTTAAAGAATATTTTTTCAAGGACCAAATATCCAAGAAACGTGGATTTTTTAAAGAATATTTTTTCAAGGACCAAATATCCAAGAAACGTGGATTTTTTAAAGAATATTTTTCAAGGACCAAATATCCAAGAAAACGTGGATTTTTAAAGAATATTTTTTCAAGGACCCAAATATCCAAGAAACGTGGATTTTTTAAAGAATATTTTTTCAAGGACCAAATATCCAAGAAACGTGGATTTTTTAAAGAATATTTTTTCAAAGACCAAATATCCAAGAAACGTGGATTTTTTAAAGAATATTTTTTCAAAGACCAAATATCCAAGAAACGTGGATTTTTTAAAGAATATTTTTTCAAGGACCAAATATCCAAGAAACTTGGATTTTTTAAAGAATATTTTTTAAGGATCCACAGACCAAGAAACGTGGATTTTTAAAGAATATTTTTTTAAGGATCCACAGACCAAGAAACGTGGATTTTTAAAGAATATTTTTTTAAGGATCCACAGACCAAGAAACGTGGATTTTTAAAGAATATTTTTTTAAAGACCAAATATCCAAGAAACGTGGATTTTTAAAGAATATTTTTTAAAGACCAAATATCCAAGAAACGTGGATTTTTAAAAAATATTTTTTCAAGGACCAAATATCCAAGAAACGTGGATTTTTAAAGAATATTTTTTCAAGGACCAAATATCCAAGAAACGTGGATTTTTAAAGAATATTTTTTCAAAGACCAAATATCCAAGAAACGTGGATTTTTAAAAAATATTTTTTCAAGGACCAAATATCCAAGAAACGTGGATTTTTAAAGAATATTTTTTCAAGGACCAAATATCCAAGAAACTTGGATTTTTAAAGAATATTTTTTCAAGGACCAAATATCCAAGAAACTTGGATTTTTAAAGAATATTTTTTCAAGGACCAAATATCCAAGAAACTTGGATTTTTAAAGAATATTTTTTCAAGGACCAAATATCCAAGAAACTTGGATTTTTAAAGAATATTTTTTCAAGGACCAAATATCCAAGAAACTTGGATTTTTAAAGAATATTTCTTCTAGGAACTTTAGACCAAGAAATGTGGATTTGTTAAAGGTCCTTCAAAAAATATTTAAAAAAATATCCACGTTATTTAAGGTCCTTCAAAAATATTTAAAAAAATGTCCACGTTTATTGAAGGTCCTTCAAAAAATATTTAAAAAATATACACGCTTATTAAAGGTCCTTCAAAAAATATGTAAAAACATATCGGCGTTTATTGAAAATCCTTGGAAAAATCCACATTAACTGAAGATCCTTGAAAAAAAACTATTCTTTAAAACATCTACGTTTATTGAAGGTCCTTCAAAAAATATTAAAAAAAAATATCCACGTTTATTGGAAGTCCTTCAAAAAATATTTAAAATAATATCCACGTTTATTGAAGGTCCTTCAAAAAATATTTAAAAAAATATCCACGTTTATTGAAGGTCCTTCAAAAAATATTAAGAAAATATCCACGTTTATTGAAGGTCCTTGAAAAAATCCACTTTTATTGAATATCGTAAAAAACTCATCTTTAAAAATCCACGTTTATTGAAGGTCCTTCAAAAAATATTAAGAAATTATCCACATTTATTGAAGGTCCTTGTACAACATTTCTTTAAAAGTCCACGTTCTTGAAAAAAAATTTTAGAAAATGTCCACGTTTAATAAAGGTCCTTGAAAAATTATTCTTTGAAAAATATCCACGTTTAATAAAGGTCCTTGAAAAATTATTCTTTAAAAAATATCCACGTTTAATAAAGGTCCTTAAAAAATATTAAAAAAATATCCACGTTTATTGAAGATCCTTAAAAAAATATTTAAAAAATGTCCACGTTTATTGATGGTCTTTGTAAAACTATTCTTTAAAAAATCCACGTTTATTAAAGGTCCTTCAAAAAATATTAAAAAAATATCCACGTTTAATAAATGTCCTTGAAAAATTATTCTTTAAAAAATCCACGTTTATTGAAGGTCTTTAAGAAATATTTAAAAAATATCCACGTTTATTGAAGGTCCTTGTAAAACTATTCTTTAAAAAACCACGTTTTTTGAAGGTCCTTCAAAAAATATTTAAAAAAATATCCACGTTTATTGAAGATCGTTGGAAACTCTCTTTCAAAAAATCCACGTTTTTGGAAGGTCCTTAAACAAATATTTAAAAAAAATATCTAATTTATTGAAGGTCCTTGTACAACTTTTCTTCGAAAATCCGCGTTTTTTGAGGGCCCTTGAAAAAATATTTTAGAACATATCCACGTTTATTAAAGATCATTCAAACCTAGTTCAGCTTTCAGTTATCATATCTTCAGTGGGGATTACACCTCCAGATGGCTACCGTTGATGTTAACAAATAATGGTAGACCATCATTCAATTAGCCAAATTGTTGTCTCCTCATCTTCTTTGGCAGCTGTTTTGTATTGGGATTTAGTCACGAAACTTTTAACCAGCAACAAAATGTTGAATGCCTGCCTGCCTGCCGCTGTGGCTGGCCATTGTTGTGGCATGAATAATTAAACTACTAAACAAATATTGGCCTAGCTGGAGCAGCAGAGAGGAGTAACTCGACTCCAACACCAGGAACATGCCACGGCTCCGAAAACAAAGTGATAATCTGAGAATAGGCTTTAAACATTAATTAGACTAATACTTTGGAGGTTCAGTCAGAGCAGAGGAAATGGCAAACCTCTAAAACAAAAATTGAACAAATTTCAGGATGTGATACAACAGCAAGACAATGAATGACACAAAAGGACACTAATCGTGTAGGAAATATTTTACCGCACACACACAACGGCACACACACTCATTCATGTATCTCCTACACAATTGTATTTCGATCAAATTTACCAGAACACAAGTTTTCCCAAAAAACGCCCGGAAAAAAACGCAGCCATATAAAAACCGAAAAGAAGGATAAAATCGTAAGGACATGTCTTGCATAAATAATTTTTGTCACGTAAGGAGAACGTTGGCAATTTAATAACGAATCAAAGACATGGTTCCCTTTTTTTCATTCGTTCGTTTTGTTCTTCAGGCCAGCTAAACTAAAACTCAAACACACATTCGCTCCCAAATTGGCGCCCAGGAAATGTCAAAGACATTTTACTCCCCACCACAGAACTTTTGTCTGTGCCAGGACACCAAAACTAAACTCTTTGGCTTCTCTTTACTTTTTGTTATTTCTTCGGAAAAAATAAAGATTTCCCAAAGATTGCCTTGCCAGGATGTGTGTGTCCTGGCATATGAATGCACCTGTAATCGTTAGAGCGGAGAGAACGTGAGCAAGGTATTTGCCGGGAGTGGGTATGTGTGTTTGAATGGGATATGTATTCACATGTGCATATGTCGTTTTGCATGTGTATGTGTGTGTGTGTGAATAAAATTTATTTTTTTCATGTTTTTCCCTTTTTGTGTCTCCAAACAATAACGAAATTTGCAACATTTACGCCGTCATTTGAAAATCGATTTTGATTTTAGTCTTTATGTCGCAGTTTACAACATTTGTTACATGACAATTGTCACCATTGTCGGGAGGAACATTTGAATTTTGTGGAGGCAGGGGCGTAGCGAGAAATGTGATAAATTTAAATTTGTGAAATTGTAATTTGGTAATTTTGAAAATTATTTTTTGGGCAATAGAAAATGATACTTACGATACGGGGAAAATCGTTCGAACAGGTCCAATTTTTATACCCTCCACCATACATAGTATGGAGGGTAAATTAAGTTCGTCATTCCGTTTATAACTCACCGAAATAATAATTTTAGACCCAAGAAAGTATATATATTCTTGATTCTAAGACGATTCAGCCCTGTCCGTCCGCTAGAGTTGAAACAAGTAAATATAGGAAGCCAACATTTTCCACAGATCAGTTCTTTGTCTGTAGCCAGGTCAAGTTTGAAGATCCACGATACGTATAGCCCCCATATAGCAGTACCCCCCGATATTCGGTATTTTAATGATCGTAGCCAAATGTTTCAATGAAATTTTCTGAAAATCCGTACAAGAAGTCCTTTCTAAGAACTTTACCCTCGGGAAGAGAATTTTCTATATTGCTTCGCGATATCGCATAGACCCCGATATTGGTTATTTTCTTAATTTTAGGGACATGATTCACGTAATTGTTTCAAATTTCGTATTTAGAGTTCTTAATGGGTACTACTGCCTATGACAAAAAATTGCATATGCTGCCCCATATCTTCGTATAGACTACATGTAACGGTACCTCCCAATATTCGGTATTTTGATGATTTTAGGTACAATATTCCTCGGAATTGTTGGAAATTTCGTATTTAAAGTTTTTAATATGTACTATAGTCTGTAACAGAAAATTCTTTATGCAGGTCCAGGTCTTCGTATAGGCCCTATATATCGGTACCTCCCTATATGTTGTATTTTGATGATTTGAGTTACATTATCCACCTGCTTTTTTCATGTTTCGTATTTGAATATTGTAACGTCCCATGACAAATGTTCCATAGACCCCATCTTTGAATAGACCCCATTATTTATTTAAAGTCCGACCCGGCCGAACTTACTGTTATTTTAATCCCCAGAAATGGATTTTGCCCAATGAGCGATCTAAAATGCGATCTAAAATCGTTATTTCTATTGGGAACATTATATTTTGTGTAAAATGTTTCTTCTTTTGACATTTTCCACCTAAATCGAAATTGTATGAAACTTTTAGGCGTCGAATCGAAAAAGTCCAGTGAAAATTGTTCAAAATTTTTTTTTCGGAACATTAATGCAAAAATATTTTGGAATACAATGGAAATAAAGATTTTTTTCGTTGGTAACTTATAGGAAAATTTGATGACGAATATTTTTGTCTTTGGCGTCATCATTCTGTAACGATGATTTGTTGGAGATTTTTGCACAAACCTAACAAAGTATGGCTTTAACCCCATAATGTGTTTGTAATATGTGTGAATTCCTGGTGTTTAGGTAAGATTTAGACCCTTGACGTCCTCTAGGAGCTATAGTAGAATGACTTGCTACTATCCCGCTTAAGACCCCTTTTGTGGGCTCGCTTGAGTGTTAAAATATTGCCGAAGACACTATGTATCTAAAATGCACAAATTTCAAGGAATTTTAATCTGAAATTTCCAAATGTGTTTAAGATGGGAGAACTTACCCCCTCTATTTAGGTTAATTTTAGACGCAAACTTTGAAAACGCCGAAAGATGCGTCTTCTCTTTCAGCTCTGCTTTCATAATCGGTATTTATTAAAAAAAATAAAATTTGCTATTCCAGATACCAACAGTCACATCCATATCAAATATAAAGATTTCAGACCTATTCTTTCACCCAATACCAAATTTAGTTCTGTTTAGTACTTTTTGTACTATTATAGTACACATTTCCATATCTCAATCCCAAATACCAACAGAGATCTCATCATCGGGATTCGAGTTCTATTCCTTTACTAAATGTCCAATTTTGAACCACATAGTACAGGTCGAACAATTAAAGTACACATTTCCACAACTACATCTATATCTTAACCACAGACACCAACAGAGACATCTATACCACAGTACTATTTAGTACTTTTCGCACAAATATAATACGCATTTCGAAACGGCCACCAAATCTATCTCTTCAGCCAATATAAACATAGTATCATTCTGTACTTTTCGTACAATTATAGTACACATTTGCGAAACTACCTTCATATGTCCAGGCAACACATTTAAAGTGACCCTAAAATTAAATTTCAGATTAAAATCACTATTTGTTAACCCAATACCGAAAAATTAGCACTTTTCGTATACTTATAGAACACATTTCCAAAACCACCTACCACCTCCAACCTACCACCAACAGGGAAGACAATATAAAATTTTAAACTTTCAGTTTCATCCGTTCACCCTAAACCAAACCGATCTTTTATACCCTACACCACATAGTGGTAAGGATATTATGTCTTTGTGCATTTCTTTGTAACATGTAGAAGAAATCGAGATATACACATAACTTTTGAGCATTTTCATAGTATCACTTTCTGAGTCGATTTTAGCATGTCAGTCCGTCTGTCCTTCCGTCTGTCAATGTATTTTTGTGAACAAAATGCAGGTCGCATTTATTATTCGATTGAGATGAAATTTTCCAAACAATATTTGTTTGGCCCAAAGACGAACCCTTTTGAAAATGGTGATAATTGGATTTGATTTAGATAAAGTTCCCATAATTATATTCAAGCAATTTCGGGTTAATTGTACACCAAATGGCCAATATAAATCCAAATGACCCGAATTTTGGCACATCGAACCGAATTTAGTGTAGAAGAAAGTATATTAAATTTGGTGGAAATCGATTCAGATATAGCTCCCATATATATGTTTCATCCGATTTGGTGTTTAAGTCGTTCACATTCGTAATATACATTCGACAAAAATGATATTTGGTAAAATATCGGATACAGCCCAGAAATAACGATACCAATTTTTTTCAAGATCCGTCCGATTTAGATTTAGATCTCATATATATCTTCCACCGATTTAGGGCTAATTGTGTACCAAATGGCCAATATTAATCTAAATTTAATTGTGTACCAAACGACCAATATCAGTCCAAATGACCTGCATTTTGGTACATACGATCGAATTCAGTCTAGAAGCAAGTACAGCAAATTTGAAAATCGGTACAGATATAGCTAAAGCTCCCATATATATATTTCATCCGATTTGGGGGTTAAAGTACCTCACATATAAGCACTCTACAACAAGGATATTTGTTATCAGATATCTTATAAAGCTTGGAAAAACCTTTGCCAATTTTTATCGAGATCGGTTCAGATTTCGATATGGCTCCCATATATATATTCAACCAAATTTTGCCAGATTTTATCGAGATTGGTTCAGATCTCGATATGTCTCCCATTTATATATTCAACCGATTTCGTGTTTATTGTGCAAATAAAGGCTAATATCAGCCTAAATGGAGTGAATTACGGGACGTGCGTTTTCATTTTGTGAAACTCGGCTCCGATACATATTTTTATACCCTCCACCTTGAAAAGGAGGGTAACATCCCTAAATATTCGTCGTAAACCCCATAAAGCATATAGCTCATAAAAGCTATAAAATTCTAAGTCGATTTAACGATGTCCCGCTATCTGTCTGTTGAAATCAAGATACAACCCACATTATTTGACGTAGAGCTCTGTCTAGGATGGTTGGTATTGAAAATCAGACATATCGGTCTATGTTTTGGTATAGCCGCCATATACCGGTACCTTCCGATATTCGTTATTTAGACGATTTTTGCCACATTGTACCACAGATTTGTCTAAAAATTGGTATTTGTAGTTCACAATGGGTTCTAGATCTTGTGGCAGAACATTGTATATTTAGGTTTTCCTATAGCGCATACATAACGATATCCACCGAAATTCGGTATTTTGATAATCCTAGCCACATTTACCCACGAAATTGTCTCAAATTCGTTACTTAAAGTTTTGGTAGATGACAATCACTGATGTATAAAATTTTCTATAGAGGTTCTCGTTTAGGTACGGCTACCATATAACGGCCTCGCCCACTTTATGGTTTGAAACACGTTTGAATTCAGATACTTTTACATAAAAATATTTTCTTTACACAACGGTGGATGGTATGGTAATAATCCTTCTAGAAGTGATATCATGCACTCTATAGCAGTGTTATTTGGTATAAATTAAAATGTCTCCGTCAAAATTTGTGAAAAACGATTCAGAATTGGATATGCCTCCCTCTGAAACCAAACCATAACTGCTCTAAAGCCAAATGTTGATAGGTGGTATGATGTACTTCAAATAAATTCTTTTGTTACGGGAGCTCTACTAAATATGTATATGGTCGGCCCGCCCGACTTTTGAAGTGGAATACCCTTTTCACCTACCCCTCTGCTCACGCCTTTATGCACTACTTTTCTTATGTTCGCCTTTCGTCTAACTTTGAAATTAAAATTCAAGTAAACTTAAATTGCACATGAGTTCCATTGTCTGTCTGACGGTTTTTATTTCTTACTCTCTCTCTCTCTCTCTCTCTCTCTCTCTCTCTCTTGCTCCCTCTTTTTATACCCTCTACCATAGTATGGAGGGTATATTCATTTTGTCATTCCATTTGTAACTCATCGAAATAATGATCTTAGACCCAACAAAGTATATATATTCTTAATCAGCCTAAAATTCTAAGACGATTTAGTCATCTCCGTCTGTCTATCTGGGTGTCTGTCTGTCTGTCCGTATGTCTGTCTGTTGTAATCTTTCGAACGAATTGAGATAGATGGCTAAAATTTTGCACACATGTTTATTTTGCCAGTAGGCAGGTTAAGTTCTATAGCCCCCATATAACGGTACCTCCCTATATTCGGTATTTTGATGATTTTATCGATATTATCCACCGGAATTGTTTCATATTTGGCATTTGAAGTTCGAAATGAATACTACAGCCCGATACAGAAAATTGTCTGTGCAAGTCCACGTCTTCGTATAGCCCCCATATAACGGTACCTCTCAATATTCGGTATTTTTATGAATTAACCGTCATTATTTGCCGGAGTAGTTTCAAATTACGTATTTAGAGTTCGTAATGGGAACTACAGTATGTGACAGAATATTGTCTATGCAGGTCCAGGTCTTCGTATAGCCCTAAGCCCTTTAACTAATTTTTTATTTTTTGAAAATTTCTAAATTCGTTGCAAATGGTGGAGGGTATTCATTCAATACAATTAAAAAAAAAAAAAATTAAAAATTATGGCGTTTGACTTTGTTACGATGTTTTTAACTCACCATGTATTTGGTACAATTTGGTATTGAGTGAACGAATAGTGCTTGAAATCTGAAATTTGTTGTAAGGTTTTCTATTCATGTGTAGCCTGGACTGATGGAAGTGGTTTCAGAAATTTGTACTATAATTGTACGAAAAGTACTGAATGGTACTATATTTGGTATTGGGTAAAGTTTTATATTTTAGATTACTGTTTGGATCTGTGTTTGAGCTTGGGGGATGGTTTGGAAATCCCATATCTATCTACCTCTCTGCTCATGCCTTTATGCACTACTTTTCTTATGTTCGCCTTTCGTCTAACTTTGAAATTAAAATTCAAGTAAACTTAAATTGCACATGAGTTCCATTGTCTGTCTGACGGTTTTTATTTCTTACTCTCTCTTCCCTTTTCCCCTCACTCCGAACATTGACTTCTTATTTATTGGGAAATCAGTTTTCTACGAGAACATGGAGAACACTTTTGGAGCACAATTCGAATTCAAGCAAACCAAGCTAAGGAGGTAAATGCAATGTAATGATTTTTATTTTCGTTACAATTTTTATGGGAACTTTTCTTTTTTTTTATTTCGTTCATCTGATACAGATTCCCAATTTTGTTTGTTTGTTTGTTTGTCTTACTCTTCAGCATGGTTCGGTAAAAGAAAGAAGTTGTTGTTGTTGTCTACTTGTCTCATTTTTGTGCTCGTTGTCGCAGACGGAAATTTTTTTCTCCAGATTTTTTTTTTTTATTTCTTCTTTTGGAATTCGTACAAATCTTAAGTGTTATTGAGGTTTTTGCTTCATTTTATTATCAAAAGCAAGCGTTTTTCCATTGGTTTTGTTACCATCTTCGTTTCCGTTTTTTTTGTTTCTTCGAATTTTATCTGATGTACTTTGGAAAACTATCAACTTGAAAATTTCGTGCTTACTTTAGGATTTTTTGACTGCTATGGGAATCGATTCGCTGGGAATAGTAGTGGCGATAAGAGCCGTATTGGAGTAGTGAAAACTTGTTGAGATAATAAAATTTCGATTTTAGATAAAATAGAAATAAAATTTAAACATTCAACTGTGATAGGTATCTGGAATCTTGAAGATATTTCAAAATGTCACAAATGTTTGTAATTTTATAGCAATTTGCAGATTGTGTGGAGGAGATTTGTAAGTAATATGTTGGGGTTATGATTGGACCGGTGGGGACCAAAACAAAGGAAGGATAATTTATATGAAGCACTTATATGATTTGCAGCTAATTTGATACTATACGAGATATGAATAGGACAGATATGAAATTAGACAGAGGATTTGGGTAATGCAATTGACCCCAAGGATTAAGATCATAAAAGACGTGCGGGATAGACAATTTTACGATACAGCATGATATCATATATTTGGAGGTTGTGAATTCCACACCTCATTATGTGTCTTAAAAACCAGTAAAGAAAGTCTTAAAGTCGGGCGGGGCCTACTTTATGATACCCTACACCACTTTGCTAATTTAGTAGAGCTCCGCATAACAATTAAAAGTTTTTATGGAAGAATTCGATCATACACGCTATGATTATAATTATAATTTAAAGTTCAAAGGACTAAATATGCCGAAGCATTTGTAGCTTTTAAATTCGGACTTGTGTTGCCCATTTGGTGCACAATAAATTTGAAATCGGATAACGATATATATGGGAGCTATATCCAAATCGGAACCGATCTCAATAAAATTTGGCAAAGATATTTCTGAGCTGTATTTTATATATTTCCTCAAATATCGTTACTACAGAGTGCATATCACGGCTGTGGGTAACAAATATAAAAAATCGGATGAACAGTATATATGGGAGCTATAGCTATATCTGAACCGATCTTCACCAAATTTGACATACTAGCTTCTAGACTCAATTCGGTTGTAAGTGCCAAATTCCCCCCCATTTGGACAAATATTAGACGTGTGGTGCACAATAAAGGGTAAATCGGACGAAGTTATTTATGGGAGCTATATCCAAATCGGAACCGATCTCGATAAAATTTGGCAAAGATATTTCTGAGCTGAATTTGATATATTTCCCTGAATATCGTTGTTAGGGAGTGTATATTACGGCTGTGGGTAACAAATATAACAAATCGGAATCGAACAGTATATATGGGAGCTATAGCTATATCTGAAGCGATCTTCAACAAATTTAACATACTAGCTTCTAGACTCAATTCGGTCGTAAGTGCCAAATTCCATCCCATTTGGACAAATATTAGACGTTTGGTGTACAATCCAAGGTAAATCGGACGAAGTTATGTATGGGAGCTATATCCAAATCTGAACCGATCTCGAGCTGTATTTGATAACTTTTCCCCAAATATTGTTGTTACAAAGTGTATATTACGGCTGCGGTGGACAAAAATAACAAACAGGATGAACGATATATATGAGAGGTATAGCTATATCTGAACCGATTTCGGTTGGCATACATATTTTCAGGCTTAATCTGGGTGCATATGCAAAATTCCATACAATTCGGGCTGGCATTACACGTTTGATGCACAATAAAAGACAAATCGGACGAAGATATATATGGGAGCTATATCTAAATTTTGACCGATTATCTCCAATTTCAATAGGCTTCGTCCTTGGGACAAACAATTGACTTGTGCAAAATTTCATCTGGATAGGACAATAAATGCGAACTGTGCTTTGTTTACAAAAATACATGGACAGACGGACAGACGGACGGACGGACATGCATAAATCGACTCAGAATGTGCTTCTATGCAGATCACCAAAAGGAACTATGGGTCTATCTCGTTTCCTTTTGCCTGTTACAAACAAATGCACAAAGACATAATACCCTGACCACCCTGAAATAAAAAACCTGCAACAAAGCCAAACGCCATAATTTTTACATTTTTATACCCTCCGCTATTCTATTCTAACTTTGTCATTCCGTTTGTAACTCCTCGAAATATTTATAATAGGCCCCACAAAGTATATACATTCTGGATCAGCGTAAAATTCTAAGACGATCTAGAGATGTCCGTTCGTCTATCCGTCAGTCCGTCTATCCGTCAGTCCGTCTGTGGAATTCACTCTAGCTTCCGAACGAATTGAAGTAAATTGTTAACATTTTACTCAAATGTATATTATGCCAGCAGGACTTTTGGTATTCAATATGGGTCATGTATGTCAACGTTTCGGTATAGCCCCCATATAACGGTACCTCCCTATTTTCGGTATATTGACAATTTTTGCGACATTATACACCGGAATTGTTTCAAATTTGTTATTTGAAGTTTGAGATGGATACTACAGCCTAAGACAGAAAATTGTCTGTGCAGGTCCACGTCTTCGTATAGCCCCCATATAACGGTACCTCCCGATATTTGGTATTTTGATGATTTTAGCGACATTATTCACCGGAATTGTTTCAAATTTGGCATTTAATGTTCGTAACGGATGCTACAGCCTAAGGCAGAAAATGAGCCATGTAGGTCCACGTCTTCGTATAGCCCAGATATAACAGTACCTCCCAATATTTGGTATTTTGATGATTTCAGCGACATGGCAGGAGATTGCCTGCGCAGCAACACGTCTTCGTATAGCCCTCATATAATGGTACCTCCCTATTTTCGGTATATTGACGATTTTAGCGACATTATTCACCGGAATTGCTTCAAACTTGGTACTTGAAATTCATAATGGATAATACGGAAAAATTGTCTATGCAGGTACAGGTCTTCGTATAGCCCACATATAACGGTACCTCTCGATATTGGGTATTTTTATGATTCTAGCGATATTAATCACCGGAATTGTTTCAAATTTGGCATATGAAGTTCGTAATGGATACTACAGCCTAAGACAGAAAATTGACTGTGAAGGTCCACATCTTCGTATAGCCCTCCATGTGACGGTAACTCGCGATATTCGGTATTTTAATGATTTTAGCCGATTTTTTTTAAGTTTCGATTTGAATATTGTAATGGCTTATAACAAAAGTTACCTATGCAGGTCCATCTCGTCGTATAAACCTTAATATAAGGGCATTTTTAAGATTCTAACAGAATTTTTAACGGATTTTATTGTTTTTGAAAATTGCCAAATTCGTTCCAAATGGGGGAGGGTATTCAAAGTTCGGCCCGGTCGAACTTACAGCTTTATTACTTGTTTTTTTTTTTTTTTAATTTTATCGAATGAATGCAGGAAATGTCGGAAATAGCATCAAATTTTAGATTAAGTTAAGATTTGCTCGAATTGGTCACCTTTGGCACGAATTATGACCTTCAAACGGCCATTGAAATCGTCACACGCTGCCCGAATGTTGCTCTGCGGTATTTTGGCCCATTCCCGGCGAAAGCGCTTGCTTGAGGTGATCGACACTTTGGTATTTTTTTAGTGCCAACCTTGCTTTCCCAAATACTCCGGACACAATAGTCCAAGGGATTTTTATCCAGAGATTTTGGTGGCCATTGTGCGCTGGAAATGAAGCGAGGAGTCTCATTTTGTAACCATGCTTGGGTGGCGCTTGCTGAGTGCGTCCTGTTGATATGTTCAAGGTCTCCGGCCAATATGTTTGCGTGCCCCAGACTTTAATACACCCTCCAGAATATTTTCGGGATAATATTCGGTATTTATTCTTAGGCCACGGTCGATTAATACGAGTGGAGAGCGACCATCGGCTGTTATGGCGGCCCACACCATAACCATGGCCGGCGCTTGAGTTCTGGTGTTCTGGTGGCCAACCGAAGGTGCACATTTTCAGCTGACCTCTTTGGCAAGTAAATACGATCATTTTGTTTGTTTACAAACTGCTGGACAATGATTGTTTTCTCATCGGAGACGGAGAAAACCAAATTCAGTTCAGGCAGTTCACCACTTTCGGCCAAGCGAAGCAACTCTTTAGCTCTTTCTAGTCTATTTTCCTTCTGTTGCGGTGTAAGTTCTTGCACTTTTTGGAATTCCAATGGCTTTACCCCGAGCTCATTTTTCAATATTTGCCGAATCGCTTCTTTACTTTTCGAACCATTTCTGCTGATGTTGCCGTTTTCTTACGTCCACTTCCTTGACATCGGGCTATGCTACCAGTATCACGATAACGAGCGATGGTACAAGGCACAAAAGATTTATTCACATTTAAATGCTAAAGTGCTCTTACGATAGCCGCTTGTGGTTTTCCAGCAAAATATAAAGAAATCACACTATCACGCTTGAATTCCATCACGAATAATTTTTTTTTTCTGGAAAATTCTCACCAAAATGCTTTTGTACGTTTGTAAACAGTATAATGAGCTGTCACTGGAATAATTTTAGCAACTGCCGGACGAGTGGCTTAGAAAGGACAGCATTCTGAAGTTGGTTGCAGTTTTTTCAACACACCCTGTTTATAGGAGCTATATCCAAATCTGAACCGATCTTGATAAAATTTGGCTATATCTGATACCAAATATTATTTTTTTTTTCGAATGCATATTACGATCATCACCAATTTCAATAGGGTTTGCCCTTGGGTCAAACAAATATTGTTTGCAAAATTTCATCTAAATCGGATAATAAATGCGACCTGCATTCTTTTCACAAGAATACATGGACAGAGGGACGGACTGACATAATGCACAAATCGACTCAGTAGGTAATTCTATGAAGATCATCAAAAGTAACACGTTTTGGTCTGAAAATTCGGTTAAAATCCTTTGAGTACCAAATGTAGCCGTCATATTAGGATCTAAACGACGACGTGCACCTGCATAGGCAACTTTTGTTATAAGCCATTACAATATTCAAATGCGAAATTTGAAAAAGAAATCGGTGAATAATGTAGCTAAAATCATAAATATAGGTATAGGTACTATTATATGGGGGCTATACCAAAATGTGGACCTGCACAGACTATTTTCTTCTTTAGGCTGCAGTATCCATTACGAACTTCAAATACCAAATTTGAAACAATTCCGATGAATAATGTCGCTAAAATCATCAAAATACCAAATATAGGGAGGTACAGTAATATAGGGGCTATACCAAAACGTGGACCTACATGGCCTATTTTCAATACCAAAAGTCCTGCAGACTAATATACATTAGAGTAAAATGTAATAAATCTACTTCTACTTTCGTTCGGAAGCTAGAGGGATTTCCACAGACGTACGGACATCGCTAAATATATGTTTTTTAGTGATGACTTATAAAAAATTCGATTTTCGATCGGAATATTCTTAAAATTTGCATTTTACTAGGAGAGCCTTTAAAAAAATAATAAATCGACGAATTTATATGTTGGAAAAATATTCTCAATAATTCATGATTGTAGCCAGAAAACCGTATATTTCAAAAACAAAATTTACGTCAGTATGTCCTTGCACAAAAATTTTTTGGCAGGATCCTTTACAATATTCCTAAAAAAATGCACGAATATTGATCGTTACAAAACTTTGAAGAAATAAAAAAAAAAAAAATCAGATTAAAAGATTATTTGAACTATTCTTAAAAAATTCACAATTGTAGTTAGAAACAGGGGTCCTTCATAATATTCTCAAAAAATCCAACGATTTTGATCAGGAGATCCTTAAATTGTGTT
This sequence comes from Musca domestica, assembly GCF_030504385.1. Classification (NCBI taxonomy): domain Eukaryota; kingdom Metazoa; phylum Arthropoda; class Insecta; order Diptera; family Muscidae; genus Musca; species Musca domestica. The sequence goes on from NW_026712383.1 coordinate 23,759,651, forward strand.
TTTACCTTTTTAAACTCGATTGAATTTAGAAGGTCCATTAAAAGAGTTATTAAAAAGTTTACCCTCCAGCAAAAATATTCCTTAACAATCTAACATTTTAATCAGAACGTCATTTAATATTTACAACAAACGATTTTAGAAGATTTAAAATAAAATTATTCATATTAAAAAAAAAATAGACTCCTGTTTATAAATCGCAGCATTTTGTTAAGAATATCTTCAATTGTTAAATAATTACACTCAAAATTTAATTTTTATGCTTTCCATTTATAATTATGTTTTTCTTCCACCACTTGACAACCCCCTTGACGTTTGATTTATTTTTGTTGCCAAACAATTTTTTTTGTTGGTTAGTGGCTGATAAATTGGCAATATGACTTATTATTGTGGTTATTTATCACAACAATTATTATGTGAATATTATAAAATATATATTCATATATATTTTCAATATTGTTTATATTTATAAAAATATAATTTTCAGCCAACAATTTTCAACTGGCGATTATCATCAATTTTAATTAGAATTACTAATGGGGTTTGGGGAAGAATGAATTAAAAACTGCGCAACATATTTACACACTGCGATTATCGGCCAACTATGGCTGCAAAATTTTATTATTTTAGTCTGGTTACAATAACGGTTAGTCAAGAGGTTTTCCTATTTGTAAACACATGCCGCTGTAACTAGCCTAACTGATTTATAGAGGCCATCGATCAAATTTTGTGTAGTTTTAAACAACAAAATTGTTGTTCAATGTAGTTGGAGGTTTAACAAAAATAAGCCAGCAAACAATAGGATGCATACTAAATATTGAGGATGCTTTCTTTTCAAATTCTCGTACCTTAGGATAAAAATATTCTTTAATATTCCTTGCAAAACTATTCTTTAGAAATATAGTTTTCTTGGAATTTTAGTCTTAACACAAATATTCTTTAAAATCCAAGTTCTTTAAAAATCCACGTTTCTTCAACTGAAGGTCTTTGAAAAAATATTCTTTAAAAATCCACGTTTCTTCAACTGAAGATCCTTGAAAAAATATTCTTTAAACTCCAAGTTCTTTAAAAATCCACGTTTCTTCAACTGAAGGTTTTTGAAAAAATATTCTTTAAAAATCCACGTTTCTTCAACTGAAGGTCCTTGAAAAAATATTCTTTAAAAATCCACGTTTCTTCAACTGAAGGTCTTTGAAAAAATATTCTTTAAAAATCCACGTTTCTTCAACTGAAGGTCCTTGAAAAAATATTCTTTAAAAATCCACGTCAATTGGACCTTGAAAAAATATTCTTAAAAATCCAGGTTTCTTGATCAGTGGGTCCTTGAAAAAAATATTCTTTAAAAATCCACGTCTATTCGTCCTTGAAAAAATATTCATTGAAAATCCACGTCTATCGGTCCTTGAAAAAAATATTCCTTGAAAATCCACGTCCATTGGTCCTTAAAAAAATATTCATTGAAAATCCACGTCTACTGGTCCTTGAAAAATATTCTTAAAAAATCCGGGTTTCATGATCAGTGGGTCCTTGAAATAAATATTCTTTGAAAATCCACGTCTATTGGTCCTTGAAAATATATTCTTTAAAAATCTACGTCTATTGGTCCTTGAAAAATATGCTTTAAAAATCCACGTTTCTTGGTCTGTGGGTCCTTGAAAAAATGTAAAAATCCACGTTTTTGTGTCCTTGAAAACTATCTTTAAAAATCCGCGTTTTTTTGTCCTTGAAAACTATCTTTAAAAATCCACGTTTCTTGGTCTGTGGGTCCTTGAAAAAATGTAAAAATCCACGTTTTTGTGTCCTTGAAAACTATCTTTAAAAATCCACGTTTTTTTGTAGTTGAAAGAACTGTTCTTTGAAGAACTGTTCTTTAAAAATCCACGTTTCCTATTTTCTGGTCCTTGTAGAACTATTATTTAAAAATCAACGTTTTTTTGTCGTCTTTAAAAATCCACGTTTCCTTTTTTCTGGTCCTTGTAGAACTGTTCTTTAAAAATCCACGTTTCCTTTTTTTTTCTTTTTTCTGTGGGTCCTTGAAAAAATATTCTTTAAAAATCCACGTTTCTTGGTCCGTGGGTTCTTGAAAAAATATTCTTTAAAAATCCACGTTTCTTGGTCTTGTGGGTCCTTGAAAAAATATTCTTTAAAAATCCACGTTTCTTGGTGTGTGGGTCCTTGAAAAAATGTAAAAATCCACTTTTTTTTATCTTGAAAAAATATTCTTTAAAAATCCACGTTTCTTGGTGTGTGGGCCCTTGAAAAAATGTAAAAATCCACTTTTTTTGTCTTTGAAAACTATCTTTAAAAATCCACATTCCTTGGTGTGTGGGTCCTTGAAAAAATGTAAAAGTCCACTTTTTTTGTCCTTGAAAACTATCTTTAAAAATCCACATCTCCTTTTTTCTCAAAAATTCAATTCTCTTGATCTTTTGGTCCTTGTAAATTACTTGGTAAAAATCCAACTTTCGTGGTCTATGAGTCCTTGAAATAATATTGTTCAGCTATTCAAGTTTTTTTTTTATTTTTGTCCTTGAAAAATATTTTTTTAAAAATCCATGATTCTTGGAGTGATGGTCCTTGAAAAAATATTCTTCAAAAATCCAGGTTTCTTGGTATGAAAAATATTCTATTGAAATCCACGTTTCTTGGTGGTCTTTGAAAAAATGTTCACTAAATTCTGATCTACAATTTTTTAAATTAACTATATAATTGTCCTGTTTATCCTCTTTGTCAATATGTTCACTTGGTTTTCCATTTACATTGTGTGCTAACAATGATAACGAATGGCTTTTACATTCCACCTCTCCACATTGCCATAATAAAGTTGTGGCATATTCTGTCAGGTTTTTGGTAAGGTCTGGTGGTTGCACTGCTTTATTGATTATGTTATTAAATAGGAATTTGTGGCTTCGAAATCTGTCAACCATCGTTGAATGATAGTGATGTATGACATGCGTGTGCACATGGATGAGAAATGTAGGTAGTAGATCAATGTGTGATAGTTAGAGTCAGAGGTTTGACAATGAGCCAGTGAAATATTGAACTTCAATGGGTCTAAGTATACAGGGTGAGATGAAATAACTGCAACCAACTTCAGACTGCTGTCAATTCTAAGTCGCTCATCCGAAAGCTGTTAAAATTATTCCAGTGACATCTCATTATATTGTTTACAAGCGTACAAAAGCGTTTTGGTGAGAGTTTTCCAAAAAACAAAAAAAATATTCGTGATGGAATTCAAGCGTGATAGTGTGATTTCCTTATATTTTGCTGGGTAACCAAAGGGGCTATCCTTAGAGCACTCCAGCATTTAAATGTGAACAAATCTTTTGTGTCTCGTTACATCGCTCGTTACCGTGATACTGGTAGTGTAGCTCGACGTCAAGGAAGTGGATGAAGGAAAACAGCACATCAGCAGAAATGGTTCGAAAAGTAAAGAAGCGACTTGATCGAAACCCGCGTCGCAGTGGCTGAAAAATGGCTCGTAAGCTTAACATCGCAATATACCATTTGGCAAATATTGATAAATGAGCTCGGGGTAGAGCCATTGAAATTCCAAAAAGTGCAAGAACTTATACCGCAACAGAAAGAAAATAGACTCAAAAGAGCTAAAAGTTGCTTCGCTTGGCCGAAAGTGGTGAAGTGCCGAAGTTGGTTTTCTCCGATGAGAAAACATTCGTTGTTCAGCAGTTTGTAAACAAACAAAATGATCGCGTTTACTTGCCAAAGAGGTCTGTACCTTCGGTTGGCCACCAGAACTCAAGCGCCAGCCATGGTGATGGTGTGTGGCGCCATAACAGCGGATGCTCTCTCTCCGCTCGTATTAATCGACCGTGGCATCAGAATAAATGCCGAATATTATCGCGAAAATATTGTGGAGGAACCTTGGACATTCCAACAGGACTCAGCACCATCGCACTCACCACGCGCCACCCAAGAATGATTACAAAATGATGTTCCTCTCTTCATTTCCAGCGCACAGTGACCACCAAAATCTCCGGATACCAATCCGTTGGACTATTGTGTCTGGAGTATTTTGGAAAGCAAGGTTGGCTCTGAAAAATACCAAAGTGTCGATCACCTCAAGCAAGCGCTTCGCCGGGAATGGGCCAAAATACCGCAGAGCAACATTGGGGCAGCGTGTGACGGTTTCATTGACCATTTGAAGGCCATAATTCGTGTCAAAGGTGACCAATTCGAACAAATCTAAACTTATTCTAAAATTTGATGCTATTTCCGACATGTTCTGCTTTCATTCAATAAAATTAAGAAAAAAATGTAAAAATTATAGCGTTCGACTTTGTTGTAGTTTTTTTTTATCAAACCCTGTTTATATTCATAATCAGCATTAAATTCTAAGTCCGTCCGTTGAAATCACGATACAGTTTAACGGATTTGTCTAAAAATTGGTATTTGTAGTTCAAATGGGTAACGATACCAACCGATGCTCGGTATTTTTATAATCCTGGATAAGGTGCTCCTTTTGGTATGGCCCCCATACAACGGGCTCAATTATCATTATCCAAACGGTCTTACTGGCATTTGTAGTTTAAAGTGGAAAAAGTTTGAATTCAGTTACTTTTTTTTATTCTTTATCTAAAGGTGAAGGGCATTCAAAGTTTCGTCCGCCTAACTTTATGTTTTTTTACATGTTTTTTTTTTCAATTTGTCCAAATCCTGTATCTTTTAAGCATATTTTTATTGACAACAATCGTGGATACGAAAATTTTTTATTTCGAGTTTTTAAAATCGTAACTTTCGTCAAAAACATATTTTAAGGACAAAGAAAATTTTGGAATTTTAAAACAAGAAATATTTTCGAGAAATAATATAATCGTGAAGTAAAAAAAATAATTAGTAAGTATTTAAGATTTTGTAAATACTAAATTTTTAGGGACTAAAAACCGTTTTATAGAAAATTCCAAGCATTTTCATTAAGACCAGTTGATTTTCTTAAATATTTTAAAAAATTTCCTCTTTTGAGGGCCTATTGACAAAAAATCGAGGAATTTTAAGAATAGTTTTAAGATCTCATTCCAAAAAGTCGAAGAAATTGTGAATTTTTATGGATAGTTTATTTCACGAATTTTTGCCAAATTTCACGAAATTTCAGGAATTCATTAAGACAACCAAACCAAAAAATTTTAAAATATTCTTGCAAGGATTATCAAATATATTTCTGCCGGAAACCCCGACTGAACTTTTGAACTTCAAGCTTTGTAACAAAAAATTGAGGATTTTTCACCAATTTTTTGGCAAGGCTATCATTTTTATAACCTCCACCTTACTATGGAGGGTATATTAACTTTGTCATTCCGTTTGTAACTCCTCGAAACACTCATGTCAGACCCAACAAAGTATGTATATTCTTGATCAGCGTAAAATTCTAAGTCGATTTAGCGATGTCCGTCTGTCTGTCTGTCTGAGAGAGATGGCTAAAATTTTGCACACATGTTTATATTTCCAGTAAGCAGGTTAAGTTCGCAAATGGGCCATGTAGGTCCACGTTTCCATATAGCCCCCATATAACGATACCTCCCGATATTCGGTATTTTGATGATTTTAGCGACATTATTAATCGGAATTGTTTCAAATTTGGAATTTGATGTTCGAAATGGATACTACCGCCTACGACATAAAATTGTCTGTGCAGGTTCACGTCTTCTTATAGCCCCCATATAACGGTACCTCTCTATATTCGGTATTTTGATGATTTTAGCAATATTATTCACCGGAATTGTTTCAAAATTGGTATTTGAAGTTCATAATGGATACTACAGTCTAAGATAGAAAATTGTTTGTGCAGGTCCACGTCTTCGTATAGCCTCCATATAACGGTACCTCCCGATATTCGGTATTTTGATGATTTTAGCAAATGTATTCACTGGAATTGTTCCAAATTACGTATTTAGAGTACGTGATAGAAACTACAGTATGTGTCAGAAAATTGTCTATGCAGGTAGGACTTCGTATAGGTCCCATATATCAGTACCTCCCTATATTCGGTATTTTTCTAGTTTAGATACAATACCCACCGAAATTGTTTGAGATGTTGTATTTGCAGTTCGTAATTGATGCTACAGCCTGTGACAGAAAATTGTCTATGCAAGTCCAGGTCTTCGCTCAGCTCCGATACAACGGTACCTCCCTATATACCATATTTTAATGATTTTATTTGTTTCAAGTTTCGAATTTGAATATGGTATTGGCTTATGACAAACAATGCCTATGTAGGTCCACGTCGTATACAAAATTGAAAATTTCCAATTTCGTTCCAAATGGTAGACGGTATTCAAAGTTCGGCCCGGCCGAACTTACTGCTTTTTAACTTGTTTTATCTCACCCTGTTTATAGCTTTTCTAGGACTTCGTAGCAAAAAAACGAGGATTTTCACGAAATTTTTCTAGGCTATCATTTTTAAAGTCTTTTGAAAGACCTCCTGTTCAAAAATGTTTTTCAAGCACAATCAATTTTTAAGAGAATTTTTGTCAAGGACTATTTTACAAATAATCGTATGTATTTAAAGAATAATCCTTTTTAAGGATCATCACACAAAAAAATTTATGAAAGGCAACATATCGGGGATAAAAAATATTGTTCCAAGGACTACAAAAGGTAAAATATTTTTTATTTTTATTTTCGAGGAATAAACTCCTTGGATTTTTTTCTTCAATAATTTATAACCCACATGAATTGAAGTGCATTTTTTTAAATTTATTTTTTTGGGACTTCTTGAAAAAAACGGGGTTTTTTTCAGAATTTGTCTTTGATTCCAGAAAAAAATATTTTTTTTAAGAATTTCTTCAATGCATAATAAATATATTTTTGCATTCCCTGTTTTCAGTAAATCTTAAGTCTTTCAGGTACAAAAGTTTTTAAAATAAAATTTAAAAATTAAGTTTGGATGATTGACATTGAAAATGGCAAAAATCGTGTCATTACCAAACATTAGCCTCGAATTCTTGACATTTTGACGATTGCAGTGGCCCTTTCCAACAGAAATAGCTCCCATTGGGATATAGAATATATCCTTAAACCCCTAACAACAGATTAATGCATTTTAAGTAGATGTGATTCAAATCATTGCAAAGTCATTGCAAAATTTAATAAACGCCCCTCAATTTTGACAACTATGAACTCGAAAAGTTTAATAAATAACCGCACAATTTCATTTTGAGTTATAAACTCCGTCACAAATCCCAACCACTTCCGGCTGAACTCCTCCACATTATCGCAGGCAGCAGCAGCAACAGTAGCCGCTGTATTAGCAACTCCACCCCCCCCCCCCCCCCAAAAAAAAAAAAGTTTCGGCTTATTTACAAAATGTAACCGAAAAAGTTTAGCAGCTATGGCCGATAGTGGGATAGTGTCCGTGACTGCTTAGCAAAATGACAGCTGGCTTCGTGGGGAAGGAGAAATTTTTAACTTCAAAAAAAAAAAAAAAAAAAAAAAAACGCACAAAAGTTAACGAAAGTTAAAATCACATCACATCATTTTTTCTAACACCCCCTCACCCCTCTACAAACGCAGTGGGGCATCATCTTCATTCCTACCACCCCTCTACAATCTCAGTGGCCCATCATCCTGAGGTTCGTGGTAAGTTGTCCATGGCGCTGGTGTTGATGATGATGACATCAGTGGCGGAACAACAAACTTTTGCTCTGGTTGTCATGTTTTGCATTATGTTGCTGCAGTTACCTACTGCCATCGTTGTTGTTGTACTGGTACTGGTGTTGTTGTTACTGATGCTGCCGCTGATGCTGTTGGTTGGTTTGTTGCGTTCGCTTGTTTGCTGATGGCAACTGGAAAAAAGAGTTTATCTTTGCAAAACACTGAATGTTGTTTATTGTAAATGTTTTTGTTGTTGTTGCTGGTGGTGTGTTGGTTTTTGTTGTTGCCATCCTGATAGCTGGATGTGTCAAGCTTAAAATAAACACAAAGGAAGAGTCATTTTATATAACAATTGGTGGAAATGTCGAAAAGGAAACATTGACACCCACAACACAATACGACCACCAGTTTCCGTCAATAAGTTCTGGCCAAAGATAAACTTTAGGTGGTCGGTGGGTATGGAGTGAAGAACAAATGGAGATTGGCGCAGCAAGAACAAAACTTTAAAAAGATTCGTTAAAAATCCACGTTTCAGGGTATGTGGGTCCCTGAAAAAATATTCTTAAAAAATCCACGTTTCAGGGTATGTGGGTCCCTGAAAAAATATTCTTAAAAAATCCACGTTTCAGGGTATGTGGGTCCCTGAAAAAATATTCTTAAAAAATCCACGTTTCAGGGTATGTGGGTCCCTGAAAAAATATTCTTAAAAAATCCACGGTTCAGGGTATGTGGGTCCCTGAAAAAATATTCTTAAAAAATCCACGTTTCAGGGTATGTGGGTCCCTGAAAAAATATTCTTAAAAAATCCACGTTTCAGGGTATGTGGGTCCCTGAAAAAATATTCTTAAAAAATCCACGTTTCAGGGTATGTGGGTCCCTGAAAAAATATTCTTAAAAAATCCACGTTTCAGGGTATGTGGGTCCCTGAAAAAATATTCTTTAAAAATCCACGTTTCAGGGTATGTGGGTCCCTGAAAAAATATTCTTTAAAAATCCACGTTTCAGGGTTAGTGGGTCCTTGAAAAAATATTCTTTAAAAATCCACGTTTCAGGGTTTGTGGGTCCTTGAAAAAATATTCTTTAAAAATCCACGTTTCTTGGAGTGATGATCCTTGAACAAATATTCTTTAAAAATCCACGTTTCTTGGAGTGATGATCCTTGAACAAATATTTTTTAAAAATCCACGTTTCTTGGAGTGATGATCCTTGAACAAATATTCTATAAAAATCCACGTTTCTTGGAGTGATGATCCTTGAACAAATATTCTTTAAAAATCCACGTTTCTTGGAGTGATGATCCTTGAAAAAATATTCTTTACAAATCCACGTTTCTTGGAGTGATGATCCTTGAACAAATATTCTTTACAAATCCACGTTTCTTGGAGTGATGATCCTTGAACAAATATTCTTTAAAAATCCACGTTTCTTGGAGTGATGATCCTTGAACAAATATTCTTTAAAAATCCACGTTTCTTGGAGTGATGATCCTTGAACAAATATTCTTTAAAAATCCACGTTTCTTGGAGTGATGATCCTTGAACAAATATTCTTTAAAAATCCACGTTTCTTGGAGTGATGATCCTTGAACAAATATTCTTTAAAAATCCACGTTTCTTGGAGTGATGATCCTTGAACAAATATTCTTTAAAAATCCACGTTTCTTGGAGTGATGATCCTTGAACAAATATTCTTTAAAAATCCACGTTTCTTGGAGTGATGATCCTTGAACAAATATTCTTTAAAAATCCACGTTTCTTGGAGTGATGATCCTTGAACAAATATTCTTTAAAAATCCACGTTTCTTGGAGTGATGATCCTTGAACAAATATTCTTTAAAAATCCACGTTTCTTGGAGTGATGATCCTTGAACAAATATTCTTTAAAAATCCACGTTTCTTGGAGTGATGATCCTTGAACAAATATTCTTTAAAAATCCACGTTTCTTGGAGTGATGATCCTTGAACAAATATTCTTTAAAAATCCACGTTTCTTGGAGTGATGATCCTTGAACAAATATTCTTTAAAAATCCACGTTTCTTGGAGTGATGATCCTTGAACAAATATTCTTTAAAAATCCACGTTTCTTGGAGTGATGATCCTTGAACAAATGTTCTTTAAAAATCCACGTTTCTTGGAGTGATGATCCTTGAACAAATATTCTTTAAAAATCCACGTTTCTTGGAGTGATGATCCTTGAAATAATATTCTTTAAAAATCCACGTTTCTTGGAGTGATGATCCTTGAAATAATATTCTTTAAAAATCCACGTTTCTTGGAGTGATGATCCTTGAACAAATATTCTTTAAAAATCCACGTTTCTTGGAGTGATGATCCTTGAACAAATATTCTTTAAAAATCCACGTTTCTTGAAGTGATGATCCTTGAACAAATATTCTTTAAAAATCCACGTTTCTTGGAGTGATGATCCTTGAACAAATATTCTTTAAAAATCCACGTTTCTTGGAGTGATGATCCTTGAACAAATGTTCTTTAAAAATCCACGTTTCTTGGAGTGATGATCCTTGAACAAATATTCTTTAAAAATCCACGTTTCTTGGAGTGATGATCCTTGAAATAATATTCTTTAAAAATCCACGTTTCTTGGAGTGATGATCCTTGAACAAATATTCTTTAAAAATCCACGTTTCTTGGAGTGATGATCCTTGAAATAATATTCTTTAAAAATCCACGTTTCTTGGAGTGATGATCCTTGAACAAATATTCTTTAAAAATCCACGTTTCTTGGAGTGATGATCCTTGAAATAATATTCTTTAAAAATCCACGTTTCTTGGAGTGATGATCCTTGAACAAATATTCTTTAAAAATCCACGTTTCTTGGAGTGATGATCCTTGAACAAATATTCTTTAAAAATCCACGTTTCTTGAAGTGATGATCCTTGAACAAATATTCTTTAAAAATCCACGTTTCTTGGAGTGATGATCCTTGAACAAATATTCTTTAAAAATCCACGTTTCTTGGAGTGATGATCCTTGAACAAATATTCTATAAAAATCCACGTTTCTTGGAGTGATGATCCTTGAACAAATATTCTTTAAAAATCCACGTTTCTTGGAGTGATGATCCTTGAACAAATATTCTTTAAAAATCCACGTTTCTTGAAGTGATGATCCTTGAACAAATATTCTTTAAAAATCCACGTTTCTTGGAGTGATGATCCTTGAACAAATATTCTTTAAAAATCCACGTTTCTTGGAGTGATGATCCTTGAACAAATATTCTTTAAAAATCCACGTTTCTTGGAGTGATGATCCTTGAACAAATATTCTTTAAAAATCCACGTTTCTTGGAGTGATGATCCTTGAACAAATATTCTTTAAAAATCCACATTTCTTGGATATTTGGTCCTTGAACAAATATTCTTTAAAAATCCACGTTTCTTGGATATTTGGTCCTTAAAAAAATATTCTTTAAAAATCCACATTTCTTGGATATTTGGTCCTTGAAAAAATATTCTTTAAAAATCCACGTTTCTTGGATATTTGGTCCTTGAAAAAATATTCTTTAAAAATCCACTTTTCTGGGTATGTGGGTCCTTGAAAAAATATTCTTCAAAAATCCACGTTTCAGGGTATGTGGGTCCCTGAAAAAATATTCTTTAAAAATCCACGTTTCAGGGTATGTGGGTCCCTGAAAAAATATTCTTTAAAAATCCACGTTTCAGGGTATGTGGGTCCCTTAAAAAATATTCTTTAAAAATCCACGTTTCAGAGTGTGTGGGTCCCTGAAAAAATATTCTTTAAAAATCCACGTTTCAGGGTATGTGGGTCCCTGAAAAAATATTTTTAAAAATCCACGTTTCAGGGTATGTTGGTCCTTGAAAAAATATTCTTTAAAAATCCACGTTTCAGGGTATGTGGGTCCCTGAAAAAATATTCTTTAAAAATCCACGTTTCAGGGTGTGTGGGTCCCTGAAAAAATATTCTTTAAAAATCCACGTTTCAGGGCATGTGGGTCCCTGAAAAAATATTCTTAAAAATTCACGTTTCAGGGTATGTGGGTCCCTGAAAAAATATTTTTAAAAATCCACGTTTCAGGGTATGTGGGTCCCTGAAAAATATTCTTTAAAACTCCACGTTTCAGGGTATGTGGATCCCTGAAAAAATATTCTTTAAAAATCCACGTTTTAGGGTATGTGGGTCCCTGAAAAATTATTCTTTAAAAATCCACGTTTCAGGGTATGTGGGTCCTTGAAAAAATATTCTTTAAAAATCCACGTTTCAGGGTATGTTGGTCCTTGAAAAAATATTCTTTAAGAATCCACATTTCAGGGTATGTTGGTCCTTGAAAAAATATTCTTTAAAAATCCACGTTTCAGGGTATGTTGTTCCTTGAAAAAATATTCTTTAAAAATCCACGTTTCTTTTAGATTTGGTCCTTGAAAAAATATTCTTTAAAAATCCACGTTTCTAGGTGGGATGGTCCTTGAAAAAATATTCTTTAAAAATCCACGTTTCTAGGTGGGATGGTCCTTGAAAAAATATTCTTTAAAAATCCACGTTTCTATGTGGGATGGTCCTTGAAAAAATATTCTTTAAAAATCCACATTTCTTGGTGGGATGGTCCTTGAAAAAATATTCTTTAAAAATCCACATTTCTTGGTGGGATGGTCCTTGAAAAAATATTCTTTAAAAATCCACGTTTCTTGGTGGGATGGTCCTTGAAAAAATATTCTTTAAAAATCCACGTTTCTTGGTGGGATGGTCCTTGAAAAATATTCTTTAAAAATCTACGTTTCTTGGATATTTGGTCCTTGAAAAAAATATTCTTTAAATATCGAAGTTTCTTGGATCCTTGAAAATAAATATTAAGTAAAATATTCTTTAAATATTCTTTCTTGGATATTTCGTCCTTGAAAAAGTTTTCATTAAATATCCACGTTTCTTGGTCTGTTAGTGCTTGAAAAAATATTTTTTTTAAAATCCACGTTTCTTTTGACCCTTAAAAAAATTAATTTTAGTTTTTCTCTCTTCCTTAAATATTCCTTCTTTAAATATAATTTGACCAATTTATGAAACTCCTTTCATAACCTGCACTTATTTGTGAATGAACCGCCAACAGCCATTTCTCGTTAATAGGTTTCCACTACAAATTAGTCTTCTTCAGAATGCTTTCTAATATTTGTTATCCTGATTCTCCTTTTTTCTGACTTCGCTCCGTAAATGAATAATTGGAATGCTCCAACTTACACACACAAACACACCAAACATAAGAGTGCAAATAATGATTTCGATTTACGGAGTTCCTCGTTTTTTTTTTTGCTCGTTTACGGGAAATATCGTGTAATTCGTATATCCCGCAATAAATAATCGAATTTCCACAATCTTTTACTTATCAATTTGGTGTAGCTGCACAAACACACACCAATACTTTTACAAAATTACACAAAATGCATATCCCGTAGAGCTGGTATTCGAAAATTGAAACCAATTCGAAAATACCCACCAATTCACCCAACCAACCAACCAGTCATCAGGTTTTCCGGTAGTCGTTGCTGCCAACCGGCAAATGGTGGTTATCATCAAAAGCAAATTATCCCGGAATAAAAATCGCAGATTCCCAGCGAGAACACTTCTAGTCGCTTGGATGTTTGTATGGAGTTGTTTGGGAACAACAGCAACAAGAATTCGCGTATAAGGGGAAATGAACGTAGAAACTTATATTAGGGTGGATCAAATCAGCGACTGTCTCAATATTATAAGATTTTCACTCAATTTTTCATTTAATAGAGAATCAAAGATTTATAATTTTGATAATTTTGAAATCCCACATTTTGCCATGCATTTTCAAAAAAAAAAAGATAGAAAGATAGATAGATTGCTGAGGCAATACCTACCCACCCCAATCCTATATTCCTAATATGCCACTGTCTTACTTCCACCCGCAAGAACTTAAACATTTTCTAAGACTTAGAAAGCATTACTGGCTCAAAAGAAGTTGTAGACGGTGTTCGTTGCAACTTCAATGCCGCACAACAAATTACATTTGCAACACCAAACAGCAACCAGTATTTCTGACGTTTGTGGAGTAGGGCACAAAAACTTATTTTCCGCAAGAAGAAAAAGGAATATGATTATTGCCATTTAAGGATACAAAAGAGAAGGAATATAATCTAAATAGTATGGGTGAATGATACGGGATTTAAATTTATTGTGGTAAGTAGCAGGATTTGTAACACATCAGACCTATAGCCGTGCATTTTTGAAGCCTCAATAGCATCTTTTGGTCCTTGGAAAAATTCGTTATTAATCCACGTTTCTTGGTCTGTGGGTCTTTAAAAATCCACGTTTAAATTGTGGGATGGTCCTTGAAAAAAAGTTCTTTAATAATCCATGTTTCTTGGTCTGTGAGTCGGAGATTTGGTCCTTGAATAAATATTCTTTAAAAATTAGTTTGTGGGTCCTTGAAAAAATATTCTTTAAAAATCAATGTTTCTTGGTCTGTGTGTTCTGGAAAAATATTCTTTAAAAATCTACGTCTCTGTGGGTCCTAGAAAAATATTCTTTAAAAATCTACGTTTCTGTGGGTCCTTGAAAAATATTCTTTAAAAATCCACATTTCTTGGATATTTGGTCCTTCAATAAAATATACTTTAAAAATCCACGTTCCTTCGTCTGCGAGTCCTTGAAAAATTGTTTTTTAAATAATCACTTTTCGTGGCCTATGGGTCCTTGAAAAAATATTCTTTAAAAATCCACGTTTCTTTTGATGAGCCTTGAAAAATATTCTTTTAAAATTGGTTTGTTGGTCCTTGAAAAAATATTCTTTAAAAGTCAATGTTTCTTGGTCTGTGTGTCCTGGAAAAATATTCTTTAAAAATCTACGTTTCTGTGGGTCCTTGAAAAATATTCTTTAAAAATCCACATTTCTTGGATATTTGGTCCTACAATAAAATATTCTTTAAAAAGCCACGTTCCTTGGTCTGCGAGTCCTTGAAAAATCACTTTTCGTGGCCTGTGGGCCCTGAAAAAAATATTCTTTAAAAATCCACGTCCCTTGGTCTGCGAGTCCTTGAAAAATCACTTTTCGTGGCATGTGGGTCCTGAAAAAAATATTCTTTAAAAATCCAGGTTTCTTTTGATGAGCCTTGGAAAAAAAATTCTTTTAAAATTGGTTTGTTGGTCCTTGAAAAAATATTCTTTTGTGGGTCCTCGAAAAAAAATTTATAAAAAAATCCAAGTTTCTTGGAGCGATGGTCCTTGAATAAATATTCTTTTAAAATCCAGGTTCATTGATCTGTGCGTCGTTGAAAAAATATTTCGTTTCTGGGAGTGTTGTCTTTAATTTTTTTTTTTGTTTTCAAATTTTTTTTAAAAAATCCACGTTTCTTGGTCTGAGGTCCTTGAAAAAATATTATTTGAAAGTCCATGATTGTTAGTCTGTGGGTCCTTGAAAAAATACTCTTTAAAAATCCACGTTTTTTGAAATGAAGAACTAACCACCCATTTACTGTTGGCAATGTAACTGAAAATTCTTTTTTCGATCGCATGAGGATAATATTTCTTGTTGACTTGGTGAGTGCTGTTACATATAGTGTTCGGTTTGGCTTATGGGTTTGGCTTGTTTAAGGATTATTAATAATTTTTTGAATCATTTTCTGTCCTGCGGCTAACAGAATCGTTATCTGGGAATGCCTTTTGAACTGGCTCTCAATAAGTTCATTGCCCGGTATTTCAGTTACGCAACGGCTTAGGCTCGTTGCTTCACCTAATGTTTTAGTTCGTTGCCCGAAAGGAGTTTCGGCTGGTTTTTCTTCAAGAGGCTTCGGCTCGTTGCTTCACCTGATGTTTTAGTTCGTTGCAAGAGGCTTTGGCTCGTTATCTTACAGGATCTGCTGCTTTTTGTTTCATAGGAGCTTCCGCTACCGATCCCGAATATTAAAAGCTGGCGATCCCGAACATTCAAAGGCTATCTGTCAACATACGACGACCCTCCACGAATACCCAATTACCTTCAAATCGTCGGAAACCTGAGCATTATCCCCGATTGCTCACACTTCCGTTAATAACTGGTGTAACAACCGTGAAAAACCGAACATAACTACATGGTAGTTTCCGATTATACAAAACTCGTTTACGCTCTAAATATTAACCCTAAAATCTCCGATAGCCTACAAGACATCGTCATTTCCGAATACCCATCTCGTAACTTTCAATTTACTTCTCACCATTCGAAATAGAGCGGGCCATTTTTTGAGCCACAAGAAAGAAAAAACAATGAATTAAAGAAGTAGTAAAATTTGGCCCGGTCAACCTTTTTATATCTCCTCTATAAAAGTTTAAAATGATCCGCAAAAGTTTTAATACGCATATTAAACGCAGGAATTGGCTGAATATATTTCAGAACTAGTCCTCATGGCAATATCGGTCCATTTCTTCTGATACCTCTCCCCCATGTCACCATTCGAACTAGACGGAAGATGGGATATATTTGTTCAAATATTCCTCCAAAAAATGGACAATTAAAAAAAATAAATTATAATATTATATAATTAAAATCGACTGGAGCATCTGATTTGAGTGGAATTTTAGCACATGGTAATATTTTTTACAAATATGGGTCATGTTTTTTTTTTAATGGAGATTCTAAATAAAAATTTAAGGACTTCCTTCCGAAGGATTTTGAATTTTTTAAAAATACTATTATACACTCAGTCATATGGCTACAGAGGGTATATATCATATGATACGACCAAAACGTGCCTCATCCAAATTAGTTTCCGGACATTTGGAGTAGATCTAGAAGTGTCCGTTCGGTTGTCTGTCTGGCTATAACTTTCGAAGGGAGTATCTGATTTGGTCTAAACCTTGTACATCCCAATATTATTTTCAAATTTATATCGAGCAATATCGGTCCACACCTTTTGATATCTCCTCCACAAAATATCAAAATTTTAAAAGAAATTAATTTACCTCAAAAGATCATCTAATTTTGTGAAAACTTTACAAATGCAAATATTTTTTCAATGCTGGGTCTGGTGCGAAAATGGACAATATTGGCCCACTCCATGAAGTACCTCTCCCACAAAGGGTCAACATTTGGAATAATTACAAAATCTGAAATATGAGTCCGATTGTCTTCAAAGAACTGGTGTGAAGAACGGATAAACAGATTACTTCTTTAAAAATCCACGTTTCAGGGTATGTGGGTCCCTGAAAAAATATTTTTAAAAATCCACGTTTCAGGGTATGTTGGTCCTTGAAAAAATATTCTTTAAAAATCCACGTTTCAGGGTATGTGGGTCCCTGAAAAAATATTCTTTAAAAATCCACGTTTCAGGGTGTGTGGGTCCCTGAAAAAATATTCTTTAAAAATCCACGTTTCAGGGCATGTGGGTCCCTGAAAAAATATTCTTAAAAATTCACGTTTCAGGGTATGTGGGTCCCTGAAAAAATATTTTTAAAAATCCACGTTTCAGGGTATGTGGGTCCCTGAAAAATATTCTTTAAAACTCCACGTTTCAGGGTATGTGGATCCCTGAAAAAATATTCTTTAAAAATCCACGTTTTAGGGTATGTGGGTCCCTGAAAAATTATTCTTTAAAAATCCACGTTTCAGGGTATGTGGGTCCTTGAAAAAATATTCTTTAAAAATCCACGTTTCAGGGTATGTTGGTCCTTGAAAAAATATTCTTTAAGAATCCACATTTCAGGGTATGTTGGTCCTTGAAAAAATATTCTTTAAAAATCCACGTTTCAGGGTATGTTGTTCCTTGAAAAAATATTCTTTAAAAATCCACGTTTCTTTTAGATTTGGTCCTTGAAAAAATATTCTTTAAAAATCCACGTTTCTAGGTGGGATGGTCCTTGAAAAAATATTCTTTAAAAATCCACGTTTCTAGGTGGGATGGTCCTTGAAAAAATATTCTTTAAAAATCCACGTTTCTAGGTGGGATGGTCCTTGAAAAAATATTCTTTAAAAATCCACATTTCTTGGTGGGATGGTCCTTGAAAAAATATTCTTTAAAAATCCACATTTCTTGGTGGGATGGTCCTTGAAAAAATATTCTTTAAAAATCCACGTTTCTTGGTGGGATGGTCCTTGAAAAAATATTCTTTAAAAATCCACGTTTCTTGGTGGGATGGTCCTTGAAAAATATTCTTTAAAAATCTACGTTTCTTGGATATTTGGTCCTTGAAAAAAATATTCTTTAAATATCGAAGTTTCTTGGATCCTTGAAAATAAATATTAAGTAAAATATTCTTTAAATATTCTTTCTTGGATATTTCGTCCTTGAAAAAGTTTTCATTAAATATCCACGTTTCTTGGTCTGTTAGTGCTTGAAAAAATATTTTTTTTAAAATCCACGTTTCTTTTGACCCTTAAAAAAATTAATTTTAGTTTTTCTCTCTTCCTTAAATATTCCTTCTTTAAATATAATTTGACCAATTTATGAAACTCCTTTCATAACCTGCACTTATTTGTGAATGAACCGCCAACAGCCATTTCTCGTTAATAGGTTTCCACTACAAATTAGTCTTCTTCAGAATGCTTTCTAATATTTGTTATCCTGATTCTCCTTTTTTCTGACTTCGCTCCGTAAATGAATAATTGGAATGCTCCAACTTACACACACAAACACACCAAACATAAGAGTGCAAATAATGATTTCGATTTACGGAGTTCCTCGTTTTTTTTTTTGCTCGTTTACGGGAAATATCGTGTAATTCGTATATCCCGCAATAAATAATCGAATTTCCACAATCTTTTACTTATCAATTTGGTGTAGCTGCACAAACACACACCAATACTTTTACAAAATTACACAAAATGCATATCCCGTAGAGCTGGTATTCGAAAATTGAAACCAATTCGAAAATACCCACCAATTCACCCAACCAACCAACCAGTCATCAGGTTTTCCGGTAGTCGTTGCTGCCAACCGGCAAATGGTGGTTATCATCAAAAGCAAATTATCCCGGAATAAAAATCGCAGATTCCCAGCGAGAACACTTCTAGTCGCTTGGATGTTTGTATGGAGTTGTTTGGGAACAACAGCAACAAGAATTCGCGTATAAGGGGAAATGAACGTAGAAACTTATATTAGGGTGGATCAAATCAGCGACTGTCTCAATATTATAAGATTTTCACTCAATTTTTCATTTAATAGAGAATCAAAGATTTATAATTTTGATAATTTTGAAATCCCACATTTTGCCATGCATTTTCAAAAAAAAAAAGATAGAAAGATAGATAGATTGCTGAGGCAATACCTACCCACCCCAATCCTATATTCCTAATATGCCACTGTCTTACTTCCACCCGCAAGAACTTAAACATTTTCTAAGACTTAGAAAGCATTACTGGCTCAAAAGAAGTTGTAGACGGTGTTCGTTGCAACTTCAATGCCGCACAACAAATTACATTTGCAACACCAAACAGCAACCAGTATTTCTGACGTTTGTGGAGTAGGGCACAAAAACTTATTTTCCGCAAGAAGAAAAAGGAATATGATTATTGCCATTTAAGGATACAAAAGAGAAGGAATATAATCTAAATAGTATGGGTGAATGATACGGGATTTAAATTTATTGTGGTAAGTAGCAGGATTTGTAACACATCAGACCTATAGCCGTGCATTTTTGAAGCCTCAATAGCATCTTTTGGTCCTTGGAAAAATTCGTTATTAATCCACGTTTCTTGGTCTGTGGGTCTTTAAAAATCCACGTTTAAATTGTGGGATGGTCCTTGAAAAAAAGTTCTTTAATAATCCATGTTTCTTGGTCTGTGAGTCGGAGATTTGGTCCTTGAATAAATATTCTTTAAAAATTAGTTTGTGGGTCCTTGAAAAAATATTCTTTAAAAATCAATGTTTCTTGGTCTGTGTGTTCTGGAAAAATATTCTTTAAAAATCTACGTCTCTGTGGGTCCTAGAAAAATATTCTTTAAAAATCTACGTTTCTGTGGGTCCTTGAAAAATATTCTTTAAAAATCCACATTTCTTGGATATTTGGTCCTTCAATAAAATATACTTTAAAAATCCACGTTCCTTCGTCTGCGAGTCCTTGAAAAATTGTTTTTTAAATAATCACTTTTCGTGGCCTATGGGTCCTTGAAAAAATATTCTTTAAAAATCCACGTTTCTTTTGATGAGCCTTGAAAAATATTCTTTTAAAATTGGTTTGTTGGTCCTTGAAAAAATATTCTTTAAAAGTCAATGTTTCTTGGTCTGTGTGTCCTGGAAAAATATTCTTTAAAAATCTACGTTTCTGTGGGTCCTTGAAAAATATTCTTTAAAAATCCACATTTCTTGGATATTTGGTCCTACAATAAAATATTCTTTAAAAAGCCACGTTCCTTGGTCTGCGAGTCCTTGAAAAATCACTTTTCGTGGCCTGTGGGCCCTGAAAAAAATATTCTTTAAAAATCCACGTCCCTTGGTCTGCGAGTCCTTGAAAAATCACTTTTCGTGGCATGTGGGTCCTGAAAAAAATATTCTTTAAAAATCCAGGTTTCTTTTGATGAGCCTTGGAAAAAAAATTCTTTTAAAATTGGTTTGTTGGTCCTTGAAAAAATATTCTTTTGTGGGTCCTCGAAAAAAAATTTATAAAAAAATCCAAGTTTCTTGGAGCGATGGTCCTTGAATAAATATTCTTTTAAAATCCAGGTTCATTGATCTGTGCGTCGTTGAAAAAATATTTCGTTTCTGGGAGTGTTGTCTTTAATTTTTTTTTTTTTGTTTTCAATTTTTTTTTAAAAAATCCACGTTTCTTGGTCTGAGGTCCTTGAAAAAATATTATTTGAAAGTCCATGATTGTTAGTCTGTGGGTCCTTGAAAAAATACTCTTTAAAAATCCACGTTTTTTGAAATGAAGAACTAACCACCCATTTACTGTTGGCAATGTAACTGAAAATTCTTTTTTCGATCGCATGAGGATAATATTTCTTGTTGACTTGGTGAGTGCTGTTACATATAGTGTTCGGTTTGGCTTATGGGTTTGGCTTGTTTAAGGATTATTAATAATTTTTTGAATCATTTTCTGTCCTGCGGCTAACAGAATCGTTATCTGGGAATGCCTTTTGAACTGGCTCTCAATAAGTTCATTGCCCGGTATTTCAGTTACGCAACGGCTTAGGCTCGTTGCTTCACCTAATGTTTTAGTTCGTTGCCCGAAAGGAGTTTCGGCTGGTTTTTCTTCAAGAGGCTTCGGCTCGTTGCTTCACCTGATGTTTTAGTTCGTTGCAAGAGGCTTTGGCTCGTTATCTTACAGGATCTGCTGCTTTTTGTTTCACAGGAGCTTCCGCTACCGATCCCGAATATTAAAAGCTGGCGATCCCGAACATTCAAAGGCTATCTGTCAACATACGACGACCCTCCACGAATACCCAATTACCTTCAAATCGTCGGAAACCTGAGCATTATCCCCGATTGCTCACACTTCCGTTAATAACTGGTGTAACAACCGTGAAAAACCGAACATAACTACATGGTAGTTTCCGATTATACAAAACTCGTTTACGCTCTAAATATTAACCCTAAAATCTCCGATAGCCTACAAGACATCGTCATTTCCGAATACCCATCTCGTAACTTTCAATTTACTTCTCACCATTCGAAATAGAGCGGGCCATTTTTTGAGCCACAAGAAAGAAAAAACAATGAATTAAAGAAGTAGTAAAATTTGGCCCGGTCAACCTTTTTATATCTCCTCTATAAAAGTTTAAAATGATCCGCAAAAGTTTTAATACGCATATTAAACGCAGGAATTGGCTGAATATATTTCAGAACTAGTCCTCATGGCAATATCGGTCCATTTCTTCTGATACCTCTCCCCCATGTCACCATTCGAACTAGACGGAAGATGGGATATATTTGTTCAAATATTCCTCCAAAAAATGGACAATTAAAAAAAATAAATTATAATATTATATAATTAAAATCGACTGGAGCATCTGATTTGAGTGGAATTTTAGCACATGGTAATATTTTTTACAAATATGGGTCATGTTTTTTTTTTAATGGAGATTCTAAATAAAAATTTAAGGACTTCCTTCCGAAGGATTTTGAATTTTTTAAAAATACTATTATACACTCAGTCATATGGCTACAGAGGGTATATATCATATGATACGACCAAAACGTGCCTCATCCAAATTAGTTTCCGGACATTTGGAGTAGATCTAGAAGTGTCCGTTCGGTTGTCTGTCTGGCTATAACTTTCGAAGGGAGTATCTGATTTGGTCTAAACCTTGTACATCCCAATATTATTTTCAAATTTATATCGAGCAATATCGGTCCACTCCTTTTGATATCTCCTCCACAAAATATCAAAATTTTAAAAGAAATTAATTTACCTCAAAAGATCATCTAATTTTGTGAAAACTTTACAAATGCAAATATTTTTTCAATGCTGGGTCTGGTGCGAAAATGGACAATATTGGCCCACTCCATGAAGTACCTCTCCCACAAAGGGTCAACATTTGGAATAATTACAAAATCTGAAATATGAGTCCGATTGTCTTCAAAGAACTGGTGTGAAGAACGGATAAACAGATTACTTCTTTAAAAATCCACGTTTCAGGGTATGTGGGTCCCTGAAAAAATATTTTTAAAAATCCACGTTTCAGGGTATGTTGGTCCTTGAAAAAATATTCTTTAAAAATCCACGTTTCAGGGTATGTGGGTCCCTGAAAAAATATTCTTTAAAAATCCACGTTTCAGGGTGTGTGGGTCCCTGAAAAAATATTCTTTAAAAATCCACGTTTCAGGGCATGTGGGTCCCTGAAAAAATATTCTTAAAAATTCACGTTTCAGGGTATGTGGGTCCCTGAAAAAATATTTTTAAAAATCCACGTTTCAGGGTATGTGGGTCCCTGAAAAATATTCTTTAAAACTCCACGTTTCAGGGTATGTGGATCCCTGAAAAAATATTCTTTAAAAATCCACGTTTTAGGGTATGTGGGTCCCTGAAAAATTATTCTTTAAAAATCCACGTTACAGGGTATGTGGGTCCTTGAAAAAATATTCTTTAAAAATCCACGTTTCAGGGTATGTTGGTCCTTGAAAAAATATTCTTTAAGAATCCACATTTCAGGGTATGTTGGTCCTTGAAAAAATATTCTTTAAAAATCCACGTTTCAGGGTATGTTGTTCCTTGAAAAAATATTCTTTAAAAATCCACGTTTCTTTTAGATTTGGTCCTTGAAAAAATATTCTTTAAAAATCCACGTTTCTAGGTGGGATGGTCCTTGAAAAAATATTCTTTAAAAATCCACGTTTCTAGGTGGGATGGTCCTTGAAAAAATATTCTTTAAAAATCCACGTTTCTAGGTGGGATGGTCCTTGAAAAAATATTCTTTAAAAATCCACATTTCTTGGTGGGATGGTCCTTGAAAAAATATTCTTTAAAAATCCACATTTCTTGGTGGGATGGTCCTTGAAAAAATATTCTTTAAAAATCCACGTTTCTTGGTGGGATGGTCCTTGAAAAAATATTCTTTAAAAATCCACGTTTCTTGGTGGGATGGTCCTTGAAAAATATTCTTTAAAAATCTACGTTTCTTGGATATTTGGTCCTTGAAAAAAATATTCTTTAAATATCGAAGTTTCTTGGATCCTTGAAAATAAATATTAAGTAAAATATTCTTTAAATATTCTTTCTTGGATATTTCGTCCTTGAAAAAGTTTTCATTAAATATCCACGTTTCTTGGTCTGTTAGTGCTTGAAAAAATATTTTTTTTAAAATCCACGTTTCTTTTGACCCTTAAAAAAATTAATTTTAGTTTTTCTCTCTTCCTTAAATATTCCTTCTTTAAATATAATTTGACCAATTTATGAAACTCCTTTCATAACCTGCACTTATTTGTGAATGAACCGCCAACAGCCATTTCTCGTTAATAGGTTTCCACTACAAATTAGTCTTCTTCAGAATGCTTTCTAATATTTGTTATCCTGATTCTCCTTTTTTCTGACTTCGCTCCGTAAATGAATAATTGGAATGCTCCAACTTACACACACAAACACACCAAACATAAGAGTGCAAATAATGATTTCGATTTACGGAGTTCCTCGTTTTTTTTTTTGCTCGTTTACGGGAAATATCGTGTAATTCGTATATCCCGCAATAAATAATCGAATTTCCACAATCTTTTACTTATCAATTTGGTGTAGCTGCACAAACACACACCAATACTTTTACAAAATTACACAAAATGCATATCCCGTAGAGCTGGTATTCGAAAATTGAAACCAATTCGAAAATACCCACCAATTCACCCAACCAACCAACCAGTCATCAGGTTTTCCGGTAGTCGTTGCTGCCAACCGGCAAATGGTGGTTATCATCAAAAGCAAATTATCCCGGAATAAAAATCGCAGATTCCCAGCGAGAACACTTCTAGTCGCTTGGATGTTTGTATGGAGTTGTTTGGGAACAACAGCAACAAGAATTCGCGTATAAGGGGAAATGAACGTAGAAACTTATATTAGGGTGGATCAAATCAGCGACTGTCTCAATATTATAAGATTTTCACTCAATTTTTCATTTAATAGAGAATCAAAGATTTATAATTTTGATAATTTTGAAATCCCACATTTTGCCATGCATTTTCAAAAAAAAAAAAGATAGAAAGATAGATAGATTGCTGAGGCAATACCTACCCACCCCAATCCTATATTCCTAATATGCCACTGTCTTACTTCCACCCGCAAGAACTTAAACATTTTCTAAGACTTAGAAAGCATTACTGGCTCAAAAGAAGTTGTAGACGGTGTTCGTTGCAACTTCAATGCCGCACAACAAATTACATTTGCAACACCAAACAGCAACCAGTATTTCTGACGTTTGTGGAGTAGGGCACAAAAACTTATTTTCCGCAAGAAGAAAAAGGAATATGATTATTGCCATTTAAGGATACAAAAGAGAAGGAATATAATCTAAATAGTATGGGTGAATGATACGGGATTTAAATTTATTGTGGTAAGTAGCAGGATTTGTAACACATCAGACCTATAGCCGTGCATTTTTGAAGCCTCAATAGCATCTTTTGGTCCTTGGAAAAATTCGTTATTAATCCACGTTTCTTGGTCTGTGGGTCTTTAAAAATCCACGTTTAAATTGTGGGATGGTCCTTGAAAAAAAGTTCTTTAATAATCCATGTTTCTTGGTCTGTGAGTCGGAGATTTGGTCCTTGAATAAATATTCTTTAAAAATTAGTTTGTGGGTCCTTGAAAAAATATTCTTTAAAAATCAATGTTTCTTGGTCTGTGTGTTCTGGAAAAATATTCTTTAAAAATCTACGTCTCTGTGGGTCCTAGAAAAATATTCTTTAAAAATCTACGTTTCTGTGGGTCCTTGAAAAATATTCTTTAAAAATCCACATTTCTTGGATATTTGGTCCTTCAATAAAATATACTTTAAAAATCCACGTTCCTTCGTCTGCGAGTCCTTGAAAAATTGTTTTTTAAATAATCACTTTTCGTGGCCTATGGGTCCTTGAAAAAATATTCTTTAAAAATCCACGTTTCTTTTGATGAGCCTTGAAAAATATTCTTTTAAAATTGGTTTGTTGGTCCTTGAAAAAATATTCTTTAAAAGTCAATGTTTCTTGGTCTGTGTGTCCTGGAAAAATATTCTTTAAAAATCTACGTTTCTGTGGGTCCTTGAAAAATATTCTTTAAAAATCCACATTTCTTGGATATTTGGTCCTACAATAAAATATTCTTTAAAAAGCCACGTTCCTTGGTCTGCGAGTCCTTGAAAAATCACTTTTCGTGGCCTGTGGGCCCTGAAAAAAATATTCTTTAAAAATCCACGTCCCTTGGTCTGCGAGTCCTTGAAAAATCACTTTTCGTGGCATGTGGGTCCTGAAAAAAATATTCTTTAAAAATCCAGGTTTCTTTTGATGAGCCTTGGAAAAAAAATTCTTTTAAAATTGGTTTGTTGGTCCTTGAAAAAATATTCTTTTGTGGGTCCTCGAAAAAAAATTTATAAAAAAATCCAAGTTTCTTGGAGCGATGGTCCTTGAATAAATATTCTTTTAAAATCCAGGTTCATTGATCTGTGCGTCGTTGAAAAAATATTTCGTTTCTGGGAGTGTTGTCTTTAATTTTTTTTTTTTGTTTTCAAAATTTTTTTAAAAAATCCACGTTTCTTGGTCTGAGGTCCTTGAAAAAATATTATTTGAAAGTCCATGATTGTTAGTCTGTGGGTCCTTGAAAAAATACTCTTTAAAAATCCACGTTTTTTGAAATGAAGAACTAACCACCCATTTACTGTTGGCAATGTAACTGAAAATTCTTTTTTCGATCGCATGAGGATAATATTTCTTGTTGACTTGGTGAGTGCTGTTACATATAGTGTTCGGTTTGGCTTATGGGTTTGGCTTGTTTAAGGATTATTAATAATTTTTTGAATCATTTTCTGTCCTGCGGCTAACAGAATCGTTATCTGGGAATGCCTTTTGAACTGGCTCTCAATAAGTTCATTGCCCGGTATTTCAGTTACGCAACGGCTTAGGCTCGTTGCTTCACCTAATGTTTTAGTTCGTTGCCCGAAAGGAGTTTCGGCTGGTTTTTCTTCAAGAGGCTTCGGCTCGTTGCTTCACCTGATGTTTTAGTTCGTTGCAAGAGGCTTTGGCTCGTTATCTTACAGGATCTGCTGCTTTTTGTTTCACAGGAGCTTCCGCTACCGATCCCGAATATTAAAAGCTGGCGATCCCGAACATTCAAAGGCTATCTGTCAACATACGACGACCCTCCACGAATACCCAATTACCTTCAAATCGTCGGAAACCTGAGCATTATCCCCGATTGCTCACACTTCCGTTAATAACTGGTGTAACAACCGTGAAAAACCGAACATAACTACATGGTAGTTTCCGATTATACAAAACTCGTTTACGCTCTAAATATTAACCCTAAAATCTCCGATAGCCTACAAGACATCGTCATTTCCGAATACCCATCTCGTAACTTTCAATTTACTTCTCACCATTCGAAATAGAGCGGGCCATTTTTTGAGCCACAAGAAAGAAAAAACAATGAATTAAAGAAGTAGTAAAATTTGGCCCGGTCAACCTTTTTATATCTCCTCTATAAAAGTTTAAAATGATCCGCAAAAGTTTTAATACGCATATTAAACGCAGGAATTGGCTGAATATATTTCAGAACTAGTCCTCATGGCAATATCGGTCCATTTCTTCTGATACCTCTCCCCCATGTCACCATTCGAACTAGACGGAAGATGGGATATATTTGTTCAAATATTCCTCCAAAAAATGGACAATTAAAAAAAATAAATTATAATATTATATAATTAAAATCGACTGGAGCATCTGATTTGAGTGGAATTTTAGCACATGGTAATATTTTTTACAAATATGGGTCATGTTTTTTTTTTAATGGAGATTCTAAATAAAAATTTAAGGACTTCCTTCCGAAGGATTTTGAATTTTTTAAAAATACTATTATACACTCAGTCATATGGCTACAGAGGGTATATATCATATGATACGACCAAAACGTGCCTCATCCAAATTAGTTTCCGGACATTTGGAGTAGATCTAGAAGTGTCCGTTCGGTTGTCTGTCTGGCTATAACTTTCGAAGGGAGTATCTGATTTGGTCTAAACCTTGTACATCCCAATATTATTTTCAAATTTATATCGAGCAATATCGGTCCACTCCTTTTGATATCTCCTCCACAAAATATCAAAATTTTAAAAGAAATTAATTTACCTCAAAAGATCATCTAATTTTGTGAAAACTTTACAAATGCAAATATTTTTTCAATGCTGGGTCTGGTGCGAAAATGGACAATATTGGCCCACTCCATGAAGTACCTCTCCCACAAAGGGTCAACATTTGGAATAATTACAAAATCTGAAATATGAGTCCGATTGTCTTCAAAGAACTGGTGTGAAGAACGGATAAACAGATTACTTCTACTGCAACCTCCCCCACAAAATTTCAAAATTTTGAATCATTTTAACTCTCATAAAATCAGAAATATAAGTCCGATGAATTTCAAACTCGGCCTATAACAATATTTATATCAATACAAAACAGGATTTATCGGTCTACCACTTCTTGTAGCTCGCCCACAGCGAGCCAAATTTTTGAATAATTATAACTGAAAAACCCGTAAAGAAAGTCTCAAAGTCGGGCGGGACCGACTTTATGATACCCTACACCACTTTGCTAATTTAGTAGAGCTCCACATAACAATTAAAAGTTTTTATGGGAGAATTCAATCATACACTCTATGATTATAATTATAATTTAAAGTTCAAAGGACTAAATATGCCAAAGCACAAATTCGGACTTGTATTGGTGGACATTTGGCGGACACTTAATTTGAAATCGGATAAAGATTTGGCAAAGATATTTCTGAATTGTATATGATATATTTCCCTGAATATCGTTGTTTCGGAGTGCATATTACGGTTGTGGGTAAGAACAACATGATTCGGATGAACAATATATATTTGACATACCAGCTTCTAGACTCATTTCGGTCGTAAGTGCCAAATTTCATCCCATTTGGACACATATTAGACTTTTGATACACAATAAAGGGTAAATCGGACGAAGTTATATATGGATTATATCCAAATCTGAACCGATCTCGATAACATTTAGCAAATGTATTTCTGAGCTGTATTCGATATATTTCACTAAATATTGTTGTTACAGAGTGCATATTACGGCGACGGAGGATAACAATAACAAATCGAATGAACAATACATATGGGAGCTATAGCTATATCTTAACCGATTTCCATCAAATTTGGCATACTTATTTTCAGGCCCAATTTGGTTGTATATGCAAAATTCCATACTATTTGGACTGATATTACACGTTTGATGCGCAATAAAAAGCAAATCGGACGAAGATATATATGGGAGCTATATCTAAATTTTGACCGATTATCTCCAATTTCAATAGGGTTCGTCCTTGGGCCAAACAAATGATTTGTGCAAAATTTCATCTGGATGGGGAAATAAATGCGAACTGTCCTTTTTTTACAAAAACACATGGACGGACGGGCGGACAGATGGATGGACGGACGGACATGCATAAATCGACTCAGAATGCGATTCTATGCAGATCATCAAAAGGAACTATGGGTCTATCTCGTTTCCTTTTTCCTGTTACAAACAAATGCACAAAGCCATAATACCCTGACCACCTTGTGGTGTAGGGTATAAAAATTAAGAGACCTAGTGTGAAGATTATAGATATCGGCCCACTCCATTTGGTACCTACTCCATAGGGTCACAATTTTCTATACTTATATCTCTCATAACATGCAAACTAAGTCGGCAACCTTTTAAAACTTGATATGTTTTTTATATTTGGCTCAACAAGAGATCTGAGTATATGAAAATAAGGAAAGAGGTGTTAATATGGAAATTATCGGTCTACTCCTTCCAAAAATATTTTTTCAATACCATCGCTCCACGAAACGATGATTTTGGAGAAAAAAATTTAATGACCTGATTTTTTAATGAACTTCTCTCTCTACCTTTCGATCTCTTTAATATTTGTGTATTCTAATACTTAAATAACACTAAAGCCCCTCCAATAACCCATCCTTTTGCCATTATTGGCCTTAAATATTCCCTCCATGTCTTTATTTATAATTTCCATTCGTATCTGCACTTGGCATTCAAAAGCCCAGTATCTACCTCTGCTCTTCACTCGCTTGCTTACCCAAAAAGGCTACTAATTAGTTGTAAATTTGCATTTATTAAAAAGTTTTCATCATTTCTTTGGAATACTAAAATTGGTCTAAAACATTTGGGCGCCACTTGAATGCGTACGTGGTTGGGGGGGATGAAAGTTATAGAAAAAAGGCGGGTGGTCTGACCATCAAGGCTCCGAGTATTAATTTGTTAATTTACATAAAGGTTTTTCTTTAGAAATCACTGCTGAATACTGAGATGGGCGAGTGTTGAAAGAAATCTGAATAAAATAATTGTGGACCGCAAAAAGAAAAAAAAAAAAACGAAAAACTTTGTTTGGAATTGAGAAAAGTTTTCATTTGCGGTTTTGTTATTTTTGCTGTTGTCGTTGTTGTTGCTTCTGTTGAAGTGTTAAAATTAATCAGGCTAAGTTGTTATTTCTTTTCTGTTGGCTTCTGTTCGGCTCTTTCATTCATTCATTCATTCTTTGCTTTTGTATGTATCCTTTATTTCCATTTACAACACTTTCATTGTCGTTTGAAATTTGTTTAATAAAGAAAGGAAAAAAAATGATTTTTCTTTTTTGTTGAAATGAAAATGAAATGTGTTTCTCTTTGGCTTTTAGTTGTATTATTTTGCCGGTGACCTTCTGAAAAGTTTCGTTTTATTAAGAGATTTGGTTTTCAATTTCCCCTAAAAATGGGGATATCTGTTTAATTGTCACACTTAGGCGGATGCTGGAAGAATTGTGAATTTTTTTTTTTTTAACTTGGAAAAATAATTGACGAAACATTTTAAGTAGCTCAGGTTGTTTTCCAAAGTTTTTGGAATGCCAAAGAAAAATTGTTTTTATCTAAATTTAAATGTTGCCCATTAAAAATTGCTGAAAATTCAAATTTAAAGGGTAAAGGTGTTATAAACATTGAGAGCCCAAAAACCTGAAATTATCAGACAATATTAAAAACATGGGCCTAAAAAACTGAAATTTTCAGGCTTCGTAAAAGACAAAACATCGTCCAGTTTTGTTGAAAAATTTTCGCCGCTCTAGGATGCAGTGTCATTTGCTATCCACAGCTAGAGAATAGTGTCCATAGCTAGAGAAAGTCTAAGTTGTAGCGGACCCCTAGAGAATCTGGAACAAAAATATATTAGTGCCTTTTTTCCTTTGATACTAAGGGCAGCAATCCTTAATCCTTATTAACGAAGCCATTCCTGGTTGTTAAGGACGTCATTTCCAGAATCCAGTGCAACACAGTCAATGTTGTTATCAACAGAAAAAGTAACCAGATCTCCTCACTCTCTCTCTCTCTCTCTCTTTCTCTCTGAAGAAACCCTCTGTCTCTGAGACTAGTCTGTTAGAGAATTCCCTCCGACGTCTTCAAGAACTCACTTCTCTCAGTAGATGTGATGGATATTGCTGTAATCCCAAACTATTTGAACAAGGATGGATTGAATGGTCCAGACCACGGATGGGAACTTTTCTAGACAATTTATGTATAGCCTGGCGTGGAGAACGGCTGTACGGTGGCCAAGGGGAATATGAATTCTTTCACTAGTATACGAATATCAAATGGCGATTTCTAATGAAAAGGGTCCTTACCAACTCCATACTATCCCTAAATAGGTCGAACTTAAGGAGTCTATTAAGAGTTGTTGAACTTTCACGACAACGGATAGGGAGAAGACCCCTATCAGGATGCACTTAAAGAGTATCACCTTCAGATATTTATGAGATCTCTTGATTTCAATTCTCGAGAAGAGGAAGTGCATACCTTTGGACCACTCTTCGATAGAGGAATATTATCGGCCATAGTCCAGCTACGGAATTAAATTCTGGGACTATCGAGCTTGAAAATTCTAGAAAATGTGTGGAAACAAAAATTTGATATCTCTTAACCATACACTACAATAGACAGAGAGAGAGAGAGAGTTCCATGGATGAACTGAACCAGAGTTCAAAAAAAGCTCACTAAGCCATGCTCTAAGGCCAAGCTACAGAGTGGAGCTAAAGCTCCTAGAATCGCGGTGAGAGTCTATTTATTCAACCGAATCTGAAGGATGTTGTTGATTTAACCTTAGTCATTTAGAATTAAGCAAAGACTCTAATTATAGGCGCAGACTCCGACCTTGAGTCTTGCTTTGGTTAAAAAAAAAATAGATCTCGATGACGCGGCCCTTTACGAGATGTCAACTATCTCCCGGCTTTAATGACTGAATCAGACTCTTTCCGATGGTGGTCATTGTTAAACAAAAATCTGAGGAAAAGATTAAAGTCTGATAGATCTTTTTGAATGAAGACCGTTTCCCCGACATTTTTTTCACAAAAAAAAAAAAAAGGAATTCTCAAAATACATTGTTCGTCATAGTCCTTGAAAAAATTTTATTTAAAAATCGACTTTTCAGGGTAAAATAGTCTTTGAAAAAAATATTCCTCAAAAATCCACGTTTCTGGTTCTATTGGTCTTTGAAAAAATATTCTTTAAAAATCCACATTTCTTGGATATTTGGTCCTTGAAAATTTTTCTTTAAAAATAGACGTTTCTTGGTCTTTGGGTCCTTGAAAAATATTCTTTAAAAATCTACGTTTATTTGGTCCTTGAAAAAATATTCTTTAAAAATCCACGTTTCTTGGTAATTTGGTCCTTGAAAAAATATTCTTTAAAAATCCACGTTTCTTGGTAATTTGGTCCTTGAAAAAATATTCTTTAAAAATCCACGTTTCTTGGTAATTTGGTCCTTGAAAAAATATTCTTTAAAAATCCACGTTTCTTGGTAATTTGGTCCTTGAAAAAATATTCTTTAAAAATCCACGTTTCTTGGTAATTTGGTCCTTGAAAAAATATTCTTTAAAAATCCACGTTTCTTGGTAATTTGGTCCTTGAAAAAATATTCTTTAAAAATCCACGTTTCTTGGTAATTTGGTCCTTGAAAAAATATTCTTTAAAAATCCACGTTTCTTGGTAATTTGGTCCTTGAAAAAATATTCTTTAAAAATCCACGTTTCTTGGTAATTTGGTCCTTGAAAAAATATTCTTTAAAAATCCACGTTTCTTGGTAATTTGGTCCTTGAAAAAATATTCTTTAAAAATCCACGTTTCTTGGTAATTTGGTCCTTGAAAAAATATTCTTTAAAAATCCACGTTTCTTGGTAATTTGGTCCTTGAAAAAATATTCTTTAAAAATCCACGTTTCTTGGTAATTTGGTCCTTGAAAAAATATTCTTTAAAAATCCACGTTTCTTGGTAATTTGGTCCTTGAAAAAATATTCTTTAAAAATCCACGTTTCTTGGTAATTTTGTCCTTGAAAAAATATTCTTTAAAAATCCACGTTTCTTGGTAATTTGGTCCTTGAAAAAATATTCTTTAAAAATCCACGTTTCTTGGTAATTTGGTCCTTGAAAAAATATTCTTTAAAAATCCACGTTTCTTGGTAATTTGGTCCTTGAAAAAATATTCTTTAAAAATCCACGTTTCTTGGTAATTTTGTCCTTGAAAAAATATTCTTTAAAAATACACGTTTCTGGGTCTTTTGGTCCTTGAAAAAATATTCTTTAAAAATCCACGTTTCTGGGTCATTTGGTCCTTGAAAAAATATTCTTTAAAAATCCACGTTTCTGGGTCATTTGGTCCTTGAAAAAATATTCTTTAAAAATCCACGTTTCGGGGTCATTTGGTCCTTGAAAAAAGATTCTTTAAAAATCCACGTTTCCTGGATATTTGGTCCTTGAAAAAATATTATTTAAAAATCCACGTTTCTTGGTCAGTGGGTCCTTGAAAAATATTCTTTAAAAATCCACGTTTCCTGGATATTTGGTCCTTGAAAAAATATTCTTTAAAAATCCACGTTTCCTGGATATTTGGTCCTTGAAAAAATATTATTTTAAAATCTACGTTTCCTGGA
The DNA here is from genome assembly GCF_030504385.1 of Musca domestica. NCBI lineage: Eukaryota > Metazoa > Arthropoda > Insecta > Diptera > Muscidae > Musca > Musca domestica. The sequence continues at coordinate 23,792,805 of NW_026712383.1, forward strand.
TATTTGGTCCTTGAAAAAATATTCTTTAAAAATCCACGTTTCCTGGATATTTGGTCCTTGAAAAAATATTCTTTAAAAATCCACGTTTCTTGGTCTGCGGGTCATTGAAACAATATTCTTTAAGAATCCACGTTTCTTGGTCCTTGAAAAAATATTTTTTAACAAACCACGTTTCTTGGATATTTAGTCTTTGAGAAAATATTCTTTAAAAATCCACGTTTCGTGGTCCTTGAAAAAATGTTTTTTAAGAATCCGAGTTTCTTGGTCTGTGGGTCTTTGAAAAAATATTTGTTAAAATCCACGTCTGTTAACCTGTGGGTCCTTAAAAAATATTCTTTAAAAATCCACGTTTCTTGGTCATTTGGTCCTTAAAAAATATTCTTTAAAAATCTACTTTTCTGGGTCATTTGGTCCTTGAAAAAATATTCTTTAAAAATCCACGTTTCTTGGTCATTTGGTCCTTGAAAATATGTTCTTTAAAAATCCACGATTCTTGGTGGGATGGTCCTTAAAAAAATATTTTTTTTTTTAATCCACGATTCTTGGTGGGATGTTCATTAAAAAATATATTTTTTAAAAATCCACGTTTCTTGGTCATTTTGTCCTTGAAAAAATATTCTTTAAAAATCCAAGCTTCTTGGTGGGATGTTTCTTGGTGATTTGGTCCTTGAAGAAATATTCTTTAAAAAATTTAAATTATCCTTAGCACGTGATTAAGAATCTAGCCTACCTGTTAGTGTCATACGGAATAAGCATTTTACATTACCTTCATTGGTTCTGAATAAATCTGTGTTTTCTTTGGAAATTGCAGCTGCTTTTTAAGACACAATCTACATTTCCTCCTTTTTTCCGGACCATCGCACAGCAGCATCTGCTGCGTACAAAGGAGTTAAGGAACCAACGGCAAACTAACAACTACCTGCAATTCACGTAAGGAGGTTTTGGACAGAATTGCATCTGCCTAATTGTCTTAGGCAGGTAGCAAAATTCGTCTTACCAAATTTCCGATATAAAACAACGTTAATGCATTCTTTCACAATCATTTGTAAGAAGAGGTTTCATCCAATCGCATCATTGGCAAGCCAAAGAAATACCGCAAAATGGATATTGTACGTCGTTCTATGGATTTATCGCAGCATGTCTTTAATGTAACCTATTCGAAGAAGTTCATAGAAGCTGAACACACCATCAGCATAATACGGCTGGATCATTGTAAAACCTTTATAACGGTATTCACTAAGGACATCATACAGCGGTTGACGAAACATCGCGTGCTGTCGGTGACACGGATCAAAGATAATCAGGGTCACAAGAATTTACTTCAATTAGCTGGTGATTTGTATATATCCTGCAAGACCTATATCAGTGATGAGGTCTTCAACAAAATTAATCGTCAGCAGAATTTTTGGTTTGGCCGCAATGCTTCCAATCGTTTAATGCTGTTTGAAGAGTCCTCGCCAACGCAGAATAGTCTGGAATGTATTGGGCATCTGAAAATGCCCATATGTCGCAGTGTCCTGGAGGGTGATGATGTGATGTAAGTGTGCGAAAAAGTTATTACTGGAAGTGTATTTGAAATATTTCTATTTTTCTAGACCCTTGGAAGGAGCCTTGAATTCTTTGAAACTTAACGGAAGAAACACAAAAAAGGAGCTCAGATTGGATGATAATGGCGATTGCTTAGAAACGCCAAGTATATAGTTAATGTTTTTTTCTTTGTCAAAAAATTATTTTTATTAAATATTTGTTTAAAACACATGTTCAATAAAATATGTAGTTCTGTTCTTCTCCCTGAGAAACTACTTTTGTCGATTGGAAATAGGAAAATGTGTTCCAAACCCTAAACTTGGCATTAATTAGCCTTCATATAAGGGTTATACCAAAGGGTTTCTACTAAATTTATAATTTTTAATTTTGTAGATTAAAATATTACAGATCTTTCGGCGCATGGTTAAGCCTCATTTAGACCATGGAAAATTACTTTTAAAAATCCGTATGAAATGTTTGTTTAGAATTCACATTTGGTCCTCACAAAATCCATCGGTTATTTCGTCCTTAAAAAGTAACAAGTAAAAAAGAAGCTAAGTTCTGCCGTGCCGAACTTTTTATACCCTCCACCATTTAAATGAAAGTTAAAAAATGTCCAAAAAATGCGTCGAAAAATACCGCTTGAATGAAAGCCTCTATATGGGGGCTATACAAAGACGTGGACCTGCATAAGAAATTTGTATCATAGGCTGTAGTAACGGTTCCGAACTTTATATACGAAATTTGAAAAAATTTCGATTAACGATGTCGCAAAAATCATGAAAATACCAAATATCTGGGGGTACTGTTATATGGGCGCTGTACTAAAACGTAAACCTATTTAGACAATTCTCTTCTAGGGGTAAAGTACTCAGAAGGAATCCCTTGTGTACATTTTAAGACAATTCCATATAAAATATGGCTAAAATCAGCCCAATTTGGTACAGATAGCCCATCGGATTGGTCATTGTGCGCTGGAAATGAAGCGATGAACCTCATTTTGTAACCATGCTCGGGTGGCGCGTGCTGAGTTCGATGGTGCTGAGTCCTGTTGGAATGTGCAAGGTCTGCGGTCAAAATGTTTGCGTGTCCAAGGCTTTATTACACACTCCAGAATATTTTCGCCATAATATTAGGGATTAATTCTGATGCCACGGTCGATTAATACGAGCGGAGAGCGACCTTCGGCTGTCATGGCGGTCCACACCAACACCATTGCCGGCGCTTGAGTTCTGGTGGCCAACCGAAGGTGCACATTTTCAGCTGACCTCTTTGGCAAGTAAACACGATCATTTTGTCTGTTTACAAACTTCTGGACAACGAATGTTTTCTCATCTGAGACGGAGAAAACCAAATTCGGCAGTTCACCACTTTCGGCCAAGCGAAGTAACTCTTTAGCTCTTTTGAGTCTATTTTCTTTCTGTTGCGGTGTAAGTTCTGGCTCTTTTTGGAATTTCAATGGTTTTACCTTGAGCTCATTTCTCAATATTTGCCGAATGGAATATTGCGATATGTTCAGCTCACGAGCCATTTTTCGGCCACTGCGACGCGGGATTCGATCAAGTCGCTTCTTTACTTTTCGAACCATTTTTGCTGATGTTGCTGTTTTCTTCCGTCTACTACTTTGACGTTGGGCTACGCTACCAGTAGCATGGTAACGAGCGCTGGTACGAGACACAAAAGATTTATTCACATTTAAATGCTGGAGTGCTCTAACGGTAGCCACTTGTGATTTTCAACTAAAATATAAACAAATCAGACTATCGCGCTTGAATTCCATCACGAATAACTCTTTTTCTGGAAAATTCTCACCAAAATGTTTTTTACGCTTGTAAACAATATAATGAGCTGTCACTGGAATAATTTTAACAGTTGTCGGACGAGTGGCTTATAAATGACAGCAGTCTGAAGTTGTTTGCAATTTTTTCATCTCACCCTGTATATATTAGAGTCAAGTTCCTCAAAATGGATACGTACGTCTGGAAATTCACTCCATTTAGGCTGATATTAGCCATTAGTGGCACAATAAACCGAAAATCGTATTAAGGATATATATGAGAGCTATATCCAAATCTTAGCCATTCTCGATTAAATTTGGCAAGGGTATTTCCGAGCTCTATAAGATATCTTGTGCCAAATATCATTGTAGTCGAATACAAACGTCAAATCTGATAAAACATATATATGGGAGCTATAGCTATATCTGAACCGATTTTTGAAAGCTGAATTCGTTCGCGTGTGCCGAAATTCATATCATTTAGACTTATATTGGCCATTTAGTGCACAATTAACCCGAAATCCGCTGAAGATATATGGGAGCTATATCGAAATCTGATCCGATTATCACCAATTTCAGTAGGGCCTTGGGCTAAACAAATATTGTTTGGAAAATTTTATCTCAATCGGATAATAAATGCAATTATAAATGGATGGACAGACGGACTGACATGCATAAACCGACTCAGAATATGATTCTATTAAGATCCTCAAAAGTAATTATGGGTCTATCTCTCTTCCTTTTCCATGTTACAAACAAATGGAAATTTTCTCTGAGTTATTATTTCAATATATTTTTTTTTAAATATCCACGTGCATTTTATGTGAGTCCTTGAAAAAAATATTCTTTAAAAATCCACGTTTCTTGGTCTGTGGATCCTTGAAAAAAATATTCTTTAAAAATCCACGTTTCTTGGTCTGTGGATCCTTGAAAAAAATATTCTTTAAAAATCCACGTTTCTTGGTCTGTGGATCCTTGAAAAAAATATTCTTTAAAAATCCACGTTTCTTGGTCTGTGGATCCTTGAAAAAAATATTCTTTAAAAATCCACGTTTCTTGGTCTGTGGATCCTTGAAAAAAATATTCTTTAAAAATCCACGTTTCTTGGTCTGTGGATCCTTGAAAAAAATATTCTTTAAAAATCCACGTTTCTTGGTCTGTGGATCCTTGAAAAAAATATTCTTTAAAAATCCACGTTTCTTGGTCTGTGGATCCTTGAAAAAAATATTCTTTAAAAATCCACGTTTCTTAGTCTGTGGATCCTTGAAAAAAATATTCTTTAAAAATCCACGTTTCTTGGTCTGTGGATCCTTGAAAAAAATATTCTTTAAAAATCCACGTTTCTTAGTCTGTGGATCCTTGAAAAAAATATTCTTTAAAAATCCACGTTTCTTGGTCTGTGGATCCTTGAAAAAAATATTCTTTAAAAATCCACGTTTCTTAGTCTGTGGATCCTTGAAAAAAATATTCTTTAAAAATCCACGTTTCTTCGTCATTTGGTCTTTGAAAAAATATTCTTTAAAAATCCACGTTTCTTCGTCATTTGGTCTTTGAAAAAATATTCTTTAAAAATCCACGTTTCTTGGTCTGTGGATCCTTGATAAAATATTCTTTAAAAATCCACGTTTCTTGGTCTGTGGATCCTTGATAAAATATTCTTTAAAAATCCACGTTTCTTGGTCTGTGGATCCTTGATAAAATGTTCTTTAAAAATCCACGTTTCTTGGTCTGTGGATCCTTGATAAAATATTCTTTAAAAATCCACGTTTCTTGGTCTGTGGATCCTTGATAAAATATTCTTTAAAAATCCACGTTTCTTGGTCTGTGGATCCTTGATAAAATATTCTTTAAAAATCCACGTTTCTTGGTCTGTGGGTCCTTGATAAAATATTCCTTAAAAATCCACGTTTCTTGGTCTGTGGATCCTTGATAAAATATTCTTTAAAAATCCACGTTTTTTGGTCTGTGAGTCCTTGAAAAAATATTCTTTAAAAATCCATGTTTCTTAATACGATGGTCCGTGAAAAAATCCACGTTTCTTGGTCTGTGAGTCCTTGAAAGAATATTCTTTAAAAATCCACGTTTCTTGGTCTGTGGGTTCTTGAAAAATATTCTTTAAAAATCCACGTTTCTTGGTCTGTGTGTTCTTAAAAAAATATTCTTTTAAAATCCACGTTTCTTGGTCTGTGGGTCTTTTAAAAAGTATTTTTTTAAAAATCCACGTTTCTTGGTCTGTGGGTCCTTAAAAAAATACTTTTTTTAAAAAATCCACGTTTCTTGGTCTGTGGGTCCTTGAAAAAATATTTTTTAAAAATCCACGTTTCTTCGTCATTTGGTCTTTGAAAAAATATTCTTTAAAAATCCGTCCTTTCTCTATGGGTCTGCGAAATATATTCTTAATATAACCACATGTGAAGGCCATATGGTTCTTGAAATATGTATTTTTTAAAAATCCACGTTTCTTGGTCTGTGTATCCTTGAAAAAATATTCTTTTAAAATCCACGTTTCTTGGTGGGATGGTCCTTGAAAAAATATTCTATAAAAATCCACGTTTCCTCGTAATTTTTTCCATGAAGAAATATCCTTAAAATTCCACGTTTCGTAGCCTGTGGGTCCAACTTCCAATTTAATGAAGTATCCCAGACCAGTCAAGGTTGGTGTAGGTCACAAAATATTATGAAATATTTATCTCTCACGTTGTAAAATTTTTAATATTTCTTTTTTATTTTTGCATTTTTTGAGGTTAATATTTGTTGACAAAACTATAATCTCCATGCAAACACCCACGCACACACACTCAGATAACCTCGAAAAAATTTATCCTTAAGCATTCCTTATTCCTTTTTACAAATATTTTTTATTCCTTTCCACCAAGTTGCGAGCGAACACTTTTGAATATTTACGTTGACTTTGATCCCAGTCAACTTTGACATTCTGTGGAGGAGATATGAAGGATTCCACTGCCTGTCGCCGAAGTAGTTCCATGCTTTTTGATAAACTTGATGTGTGTTTGTTGCTGGTGTTTTTGTTTTTGCTGTTTTTGTTATTGGTGCTGATGGTGTCATGCATAACAATAAAGCAAACTTTGTCTCTGAGAAGAGATTCCTTGTTCTTCGTTTTTTTGTGTTCCTTGCCAGGGTTTCTCCCTGATTCCTCAAAAGTTTTGTTCATCATAATAATCATATTTTCATGCGAAAAATAAGTTGTCTTTGCGATAGAGCAAAAAAAGCAGGATAATACGAAGAACATGGTAGAGCAAAAAGGACTCAAGCAATATAAACAAATAAACAAGTTAAAGTTTTATTCTTTCGTTTGCTGCTGTTAGTTCTCAATTCCAATAAAAAAGTTTCGTAATATAATTATGTAGTGTTAATAACCAAAAGGGTATTAACGATCGAAATGGATAAGAAAAGTTTTTCTGGATTCGTTATTAAGTAGGCGTGTTAATAGCATTGAGGCAATATTGAGAAAATCGAATAAATATTTTGTAACTAAATTATCTAATGGCAATTATGCTGCGGATTGAGTTCGGTAATGAGTTCGAAAAGTTTTTGTGTGGGATGTTTAAGGTATTCTTGATGCGGAGTTTTTGGAATGGATGATGTTATTCAAGGTGATCCTTGAATAAATGTTTTTTGGTCCTTGAAAAAATATTCTTTAAAAAATCCACTATTCTTCAACTGAAGGTCTTTGAAAAAATATTCTTTAAAAAATCCACTATTCTTCAACTGAAGGTCCTTGAAAAAATATTCTTTAAAAAATCCACTATTCTTCAACTGAAGGTCTTTGAAAAAATATTCTTTAAAAAATCCACGTTCTTTGGTCTATGGGACCTTGAAAAAATATTCTTTAAAAAATCCACGTTCTTTGGTCTATGGGACCTTGAAAAAATATTCTTTAAAAAATCCACTATTCTTCAACTGAAGGTCCTTGAAAAAATATTCTTTAAAAAATCTACGTTCTTTGGTCTATGGGACCTTGAAAAAATATTCTTTAAAAAATCTACGTTCTTTGGTCTATGGGACCTTGAAAAAATATTCTTAAAAAAATCCACGTTCTTTGGTCTATGGGACCTTGAAAAAATATTCTTTAAAAAATCCACTATTCTTCAACTGAAGGTCCTTGAAAAAATATTCTTTAAAAAATCTAGGTTCTTTGGTCTATGGGACCTTGAAAAAATATTCTTTAAAAAATCCACGTTCTTTGGTCTATGGGACCTTGAAAAAATATTCTTTAAAAAATCCACGTTCTTTGGTCTATGGGACCTTGAAAAAATATTCTTTAAAAAATCCACGTTCTTTGGTCTATGGGACCTTGAAAAAATATTCTTTAAAAAATCAACGTTCTTTGGTCTATGGGACCTTGAAAAAATATTCTTTAAAAAATCCACGTTCTTTGGTCTATGGGACCTTGAAAAAATATTCTTTAAAAAATCCACGTTCTTTGGTCTATGGGACCTTGAAAAAATATTCTTTAAAAAATCCACGTTCTTTGGTCTATGGGACCTTGAAAAAATATTCTTTAAAAAATCCACGTTCTTTGGTCTATGGGACCTTGAAAAAATATTCTTTAAAAAATCCACGTTCTTTGGTCTATGGGACCTTGAAAAAATATTCTTTAAAAAATCCACGTTCTTTGGTCTATGGGACCTTGAAAAAATATTCTTTAAAAAATCTACGTTCTTTGGTCTATGGGACCTTGAAAAAATATTCTTTAAAAAATCCACGTATCATGGTCTAGGGGTCCTTGAAAATTTTTTCTTTAAAAATCCACGTTTCTTGGTCCTTGAAAAAATATTCTTTGAAAAATCCACGTTTCTTGGTCCTTGAAAAAATATTCTTTGAAAAATCCACGTTTCTTGGTCCTTGAAAAAATATTCTTTGAAAAATCCACGTTTCTTGGTCCTTGAAAAAATATTCTTTGAAAAATCCACGTTTCTTGGTCCTTGAAAAAATATTCTTTGAAAAATCCACGTTTCTTGGTCCTTGAAAAAATATTCTTTGAAAAATCCACGTTTCTTGGTCTGTGGGTCCTTGAAAAAAAATTTCTTTAAAAAATCCACGTTTCTTGGTCTGTGTGTCCTTGAAAAAATTTTCTTTAAAAATCTACGTTTCTTGGTCTGTGGGCCCTTGAAAAAATATTCTTTAAAAAATCCACGTTTCTTGGTCTGTGGATCCTTGAAAAAATAATCTTTAAAAAATCCACGTTTTTTGGATATGTGGTCCTTGAAAAAATATTCTTTAAAAAATCCATGTTTCTTGGATATTTGGTCCGTTAAAAAATATTCTTTAAAAAATCCATATTTCTTGAATATGTGGTCCCTGAAAAAATATTCTTTAAAAAATCCACGTTTCTTGGCCTGTGGGTCCTTGAGAAAATATTCTTTAAAAATCCAAGTTTCTTGGTCATTTGGTCCTTGAGAAAATATTCTTTATAAATCCACGTTTCTTGGTCATTTGGTCCTTCAATGAATATGAAATACCTTCTAATAGACTTTTTTTCGAAATTAGCATTTCTCAATTCCTGTAAGTTCCTTTTCCTTCAATTAAACGTTCAATATTTAAACGGAATTTTAAAGTAGGAAGCATCTTTAAGTTCTCGTTCTCGAAGACCATTTTTTCGATATGTCATTATTTGCTTTGCCATGACCATTTGTTTACTTTGCCCTTTTTTTTTTCAACCTAACCTCATCCCCCGAAAAAAATAATCCTTAAAAAGTAACGAAAAACAGGACTCCCTTAAAGTTTATTGCCGTTGTTGATGGTGATGCTGATGTTATCACATGCCATTTGATTTGTTTTATTTTTTTGTGTTTTTGTTCCGTAAGTCCTTCTTTATTTTTCTTTAAACCATTCGGCGAGCGGAATAGAATTTCTTTTGTCTGGCAGTGTTAAGTTTGAAATAACAACCAGAAATACCAACAACAGAAAAATATGTGTGTGTGTGTGTGTGTGTGTGGATTTTATGCTATGTCCTTTTTTCCATTTCTAAGTTTTCGTTTTATCCACTTTTTTCCTTTAAGTACTACATTGGGTTTTTTCTTTTGTTGGTGTTATTGTTGTTTAGTCAAATGTGTGTCCTTAAATCGCTTTAAGGTTTTTATGCAAATGTGCAGTTTGTTTGATATTGTTTTAACTTCCAAGTTAGCCACCAGACTCCTCAGCTCCTTTCGTTCTGCGCTAGTATAGATTTGCTTTGGTTTTGTCCCAGTTTACGTATTACGAAGTGAAATTAAGTTTTTCTCCATTTCTTCGTTTCTATTTTTTTTCGTGGAGTCTTCTCAATTGAATTGTTATTCAAAGCTTTATTGTTGTATTAAGAAACAATTGGAAAACAATTTCAAAATGGGTTTCTTCGGAAGGAAAAAAACAATTATGGTAAGAAGAGGGTAAAGATTTTTTTTTCAAGGACCCACAGACCAAGAAACGTGGTTTTTTAAGGAATATTTTTTCAATGACCCACAGACCAAGAAACGTGGTTTTTTAAAGAATATTTTTTCAGGACCCACAGACCAAGAAACGTGGATTTTTAAAGAATATTTTTTCCAGGAACCCACAGACCAAGAAACGTGGATTTTTTAAGAATATTTTTTCAAGGACCCACTGACCAAGAAACGTGGATTTTTTCAAATAATATTTTTTCAAGGACCAACAGACCAAGAAACGTGGATTTTTGAAGAATATTTTTTCAAGGACCCACAGACCAAGAAACGTGGATTTTTAAAGAATATTTTTCAAGGACTTTCAGTTGAAGAAACGTGGATTTATAAAGAATATTTTTTCAAGGACCTTCAATTGAAGAAACGTGGATTTTTTGAAGAATATTTTTTCGAGGGCCTTCAGTTGAAGAAACGTGAATTTTTAAAGCATATTTTTTCAAAGACCTTCAGTTGAAGAAACTGTAACGACACGTTTCCCGCCTTCTGCTGGGGTATACTCAGGGGGGCAGGGTTCGTCACAGAAATTTATATTTTGCAGTGACGGAGAGGGAAGAAAATCAAGTTTTTTTTTTCTATTTACAAATTCAATGGGTTTCTTTTATTATTATTTTTACTATATATATACACACAATGTAGTTCGTCTAAGGACTACTGCTCGTGGTCATCGAAAGCCTCTCTGGCGACAGGTTGTTGCGTGTTGATACCTTCCCCGGATTGTATTCCTCTGTCCAGGCCCCTCGATGGCAAAAGTCGTCAGAACTGGTGTGCAGGGAAACCTTTCGATCCTTCTAAAAGGGGTTCGGGAGACCTTTCAGCCCTCTAGGTCGTAAGATTTCGAATATTGTAGTCGGGAGACTTCCTCTCGTATATTATAGTCTCGAGACTTTCGATCCGGAAAACACTAATTTTGATATTCGGGAGACCTTTCGGCCCTCTCAATCATACAAATCTTCAAATGTTAGAGTCGGGAGACCTTTCGGCCCTCTCGATTGCAAGACACGCTAAATTGTATAGTCGGGAGACCTTTCGGCCCTCTCGATCATAAAAATCTTCAATCGTTTAAGCCAGGAGACCTTTCGGCCCTCTCGATTGAAAAAAAACACTAATTTTTATATTCGTGAGACCTTTCGGTCCTCTCGATCATAAAAATCTTCAAAGGTTAAAATCGGGAGACCTTTCGGCCCTCTCGATTGAAGGAAACACTAAGTTTTATCGTCGGGAGACCTGTCGGCCCTCTCGATCGAAAAAAAACACTAATTTTTATATTCGTGAGACCTTTCGGCCCTCTCGATTATAAAAATCTTCAAATGTTAAAATCGGGAGACCTTTCGGCCCTTTCGATCGAAAGAAACACTAAATTTTATAGTCGGGAGACCTTTCGGCCCTCTCGATCGGAAAACACTAGTTTTATATTCCTGAGACCTTTCGGCCCTCTCGTTTATAAAAATCTTCCAATGTTAAAGTCGGGAGACCTTTCGGTCCTCTCGATTGAAAGAAACGCTAAATTTTAGAGTCGGGAGACCTTTCGGCCCTCTTGATTGAAAAAAAACACTAATTTTTATATTCGTGAGACCTTTCGGCCCTCTCGATTGAAAAAAAACACTAATTTTTATATTCGTGAGACCTTTCGGTCCTCTCGATCATAAAAATCTTCAAAGGTTAAAATCGGGAGACCTTTCGGCCCTCTCGATTGAAGGAAACACTAAGTTTTATCGTCGGGAGACCTGTCGGCCCTCTCGATCGAAAAAAAACACTAATTTTTATATTCGTGAGACCTTTCGGCCCTCTCGATCATAAAAATCTTCAAATGTTAAAATCGGGAGACCTTTCGGCCCTCTCGATCGAAAGAAACACTAAATTTTATAGTCGGGAGACCTTTCGGCCTTCTCGATCGAAAAAACACTAATTTTTAGATTCGTGAGACCATTTCGGCCCTCTCGATCAAAAAAAAACACTAATTTTTAGATTCGTGAGACCTTTTCGGCCCTCTCGATAGAAAAAAACACTAATTTTTAGATTCGCGAGACCTTTTCGGCCCTCTCGATCAAAAAAACACTAATTTTTAGATTCGTGAGACCTTTTCGGCCCTCTCGATAGAAAAAACACTAATTTTTAGATTCGTGAGACCTTTCCGGCCCTCTCGATCATAAAAATCTTCATATATTAATTTTCACTTGCACTTTAGGACAGGTAGGGAATTGGATTGGGGTTATTATTTCCTTAGTAAATTAACTTACCCCAAGATTTTTTTTCCACCTGCTTCCAGCACGTTGCTTGGCTTCACCTTTTCCTTGTTTTTTTTTTCACCCCGAGTCTTTGGTATCGCAGTCCTGATATTCTGCCCGCGCGCGATCGACGTTCTTCACTGACTCACCCCCAATTCGCTGTGCCCTACTGTACCCCAAAAATTATCACTCGAATGCAATTTATATTCTCTGTATTTTACAAGTGGGAAAAAACAAAAGATAAAAAAAAAATAGATTTAAAGGAGGGGAAAAAAAAACAAAAATATAAAAAAACAAAATACCATCCTGGCATTACACTTCTGTGTGGGGGAAAACGAGGTTTAGCGACTTTCCCCCCTCACACTGCTCTCCTCTCCCGGGGAATGACGATAGCGTCCCCCCTTCTATTGATATAAATGCGGAACGCCTGCCCGTCTGGTAAGAACACCACTCTCTTATATCGGCTATGTGGACGGTGGACGGCTAAGGCTTGTTGCACAAAAGGCTCCAACTGCGCGACTGTTCCTGCCGACAGTTGCGTTCTGCATTGGAATGGTGTACCTAAAGGGACGAATATTTCGTCCTCGTTCTGGGCTTTTCCTGGACTTGTCATCTCGCTCGGGTTCCTTGTTGATGTGCTTGAGGCAGCCGACGGTGAGGTTGTATACAGCGACATCTCCGATGTGAGGGACTGAGAGCTCGACTCGGGTAGAACTCGTCCAACTATCGACTCGGAGCTTATGGGTGAGTAGGGTGGGATGTGTGAGGGTTGGCTTGCATCCGCCACCTCTAGCGCCGAGGTGTGGAATTGCGACACGGGCTCCCCCAGCAATGAGGACGAAGTCTGCAGCACTTCAGGATAAATAGGTGGGCTTGTGGGAGCGAGAACATATTCTTCCACTGACACAATTGGGGAAGGTGTGGTAGGATTCGAGGAACAGCGTGGCGGCGGGGCCTCACATTCCTCATCGCTCGATATCTCTATGACAGAGGAAATCGGCGATGTGATGGGGCAATAACGTTCCCTTTCGGTCTGACGCTGATGTCGGGCTATATCCTCCTCCATCAGCCGTTCGACAATAACGAAACATGGAGGAAGAGCCTTTCCCATTGGGCAGGTCACATTGTCGGTGTTAGAGGTCACCCGTTGCAACCTGATTTTTAGGCCACTGGCCTCCAACTGGCGCCAGCGTTCTTTGTAGTACGCCTTGGTGTGTGGGGCGGCCTTCATCTTCACTTAATTTTTTTTCCGTCACCTACAAATAAACAAAAAGGTCATAACAAGTGGAAAGATCAATTGGGAAGGGTTGGTGGGGTTGGATTTCCAGAGGGGAAGTAGGGCTTGAGTTCGCTTAGGTGGACACTACGAAGTTCTCCTGTTTTCAATTCCTTAACCCTCGCGATAACTGGAGATGGAAAGCTGATCACTTCATATGGCCCTCCAAATTTGGGCGCCAATTTTGCTGCGAAACTCTCCACGGATTTGGATTGTGGATGTTGTTTAACAAGTACCAGATCCCCAATCTGCGGCTTCCACGGACGTCGTCGCAAATTATAATATCGGCGTTGGTCCTCTCCGGCTCTACCCAAATGATGTCGTACAATTTTGAATATTTCTTTCAGCTCCCTTTCCTTGGACGCCGGGTCACGGTGAGTCTCCCCCGTCCCCAATACAACTTCATCAAAAAGTGCACTTGGTAGTCGTGGTTCTCGCCCTTGAACCAGGTACGCTGGACTGTACCCAGTCGTTTCCGAAGTGCTAGTGTTCAATGCCAGTATAATTTCTGGAATACATTCATCCCATCGGTTATGGTGTTTCCCGGCCAGCTGGGCCATCATGGTTTTAATTGTCCTATTTACACGTTCTGTCGGATTTTCCTGTGGAGTGTATGGAGCAGTGAACTGGTGCCGTACGCCGATGCCCTTCAGAAACTTCCTCACTGTATTGCTGGTGAATTGACTGCCATTATCAGTTATGAAAATCTTTGGGGTTCCGAAGCGGGATAATATTCTTTCCCTGAACGATTTCACCACTCCTTCAGCTGTAGCCTTCCGCAAGGGAACCAGTTCCGTCCACTTTGAGAATCTGTCGAACAATACTAATAGCACGCTGTTCCCGTGTTTTGTTCTAGGCAACGGGCCTACGAAATCTGCGCAGACCGATGCCCACGGTTCTTCTGGCACGGTAATTAACATCTGTCCAGCTGGAGCTACTTGATTCGGCTTGAATTCCTGACACAACTTGCAACTCCGGACAAAGTTTGCAACATCCCTGACCATACCGGGCCAGTAGTACCTGTTACACACACGATTAATCGTCTTTCTGATCCCCAAGTGCCCAGCTGCTGGTTGGCAATGATTTTCATTTAGTACTCGCTCTCTAAGGTAAGTTGGCACGCACAGCTTCCATGGCGTGGAGTCATCATCATTAGGGTGCCTAGCAATGTGTCGGAACAATTGATCGCCTATAATTGAATAATCCGAGAACTTTTATGGGTTTTTCCTGACCTCCTCCATCCTTTTCCGCACCCAAGGACAAACTTCCTTGGCATCGACCACCGCCCGTTGTAGCAACTGTAATGGTTGTCTAGATAGCGCGTCCGCAACGACGTTCTGCTTCCCTTTCCTGTAATGAACCGTAAATTTGTGTTGTTGTAACTCTAAGGCCCATCGCGCCAATCTTCCGGTAGGGTTATCTATAGAGTTCAGCCATTTAAGGGATAGGTGATCGGTTACCACTAAGAACTCGTACCCTTCCAGGTAAGGTCTCATCTTCCGGATGCCCCACACTATGGCCAAACACTCCTTCTCGGTGGCCGAGTAGTTCCTCTCCGCACCGTTCATCGTCCTACTGGCATATGCTATTACGCGCTCCCCCTCTTCGAACTCCTGCGTTAAAACGGCACCTAGTCCATGCTCACTGGCGTCTGTTTGCAACTTAAACATCCTTGCAAAATCCGGACAAGCCAGGACCGGGGCCTGGGTGAGTCTCATCTTCAATATCTCGAAAACAGTGTGATGGTCTTCCGTCCACTTCCAGTGCTTTCCCTTTTTAAGTTGCGAAGTAAGGGGATATGCCAGTGTGGCAAATTCTGGTACAAAGCGCCGATACCACGATACGACTCCTAGAAATCTTCGCAACTCTCTTAAATTAGTGGGAGCGGGAATCTCTTGAATAGCAGCCACTTTATCGGGATCGGTATGTATGCCTTCTCCACTGACGACGTGGCCTAGATACCTAGTCTCACTTTTAAAAAACTCGCATTTTTCCGGATTTATCTTTAAATTGGCAGCCCTTAATCTGCGAAACACTTCACCTAAATTCTTCAGATGCTCCTCCAGTGTTTTCCCCGTCACAATAATATCGTCCAAATACGCAAAGGCGTGTGGTTCCAAATCCGGACCAATGACTCTATCGAGGGCTCTCTGAAATGTTGCCGGTGCCGAATGCAGCCCAAACGGCATAACTCTCCACTGATAAAGACCCCTCCCTGCAACTGTAAATGCCGTGTACTTTTTGCTACTCTCTTCCATCGGGATCTGCCAATACCCGTCTTTCAAGTCCAAACTACTGACGTATCGGGCTTCCCGTAGCCTATCCAGTATCGCGGAAATTCGGGGTAGTGGGTAGGCATCCGGGTCGGACTTGCTATTTAAGTGTCGGTAATCCATGCACAGACGCCACGTACCATTCTTCTTTTCGCTAACGTTATCGGAGAGCTGTAGGCACTTGCAGATGGTTCTATGTATCCATTGGCTAGCAGTTCATTGATTTTCCCATCAATAATTGCCTGCATTGCCGGATTTCGGGAGGCGTACCGCAGCTTAAAAGGCCGATCATCGTTGAGTACGATTTTATGTCTGGCCACCGTTGATAATCCATGTAAATCCCTAAACTTCTGCAACTCCTCCTCCAAAAACGTTCGTATCCTCCGTTGCTCTTCTGAATCATGGTCACACATCATAATGTTCCCACCCGAGCTGTTCCTTTCTGTCACATTCGACGTTTCACGGACCTCCGAACCTCCGCTTTGCCCAGCTGTCAACTGTCGATTGATTTCTTCCATATTATGTTGTTCCGCCTCTTTACTTTCAAACCTGCATGTCAATCCCGCACAGGTGATTTCTGCGTCACACTTCGCAAGGCAATCCAATCCGAGGAGCACATCTTCCGTCGCATTAGGCATCACCAGCAACTTTTCTCGAATATTCCTATTACCAATCCAAATCTCTGCTTCCAATGCGTGATTAATGTGTCGCTGTGATCCATCCGCCAAGGTAACTACCAATCTCTCCGGCATCCACTTGCTCCCATCCGATAACGAACGGGCAAACTCCTCACTGACAAAACATCGAGTGGCTCCCGTGTCAACTGTCGCCTCTGCCTTTCGGCTCCGATGTTAATCGTAGTAACTAGGCGTGTGGTGTCGAGGTGGAGGGACGATTTCATTGTTGAGTCTGGCTCTCTCCGGGACTCGTAACCCCCCTTTGCATACGAGTCCGATCGCCGTTTCCCGATCGGCGGCGGCAGCATTGGTCTGACCTCAAGTCCCTCTGTCCACATACCCAGCAGAATATGACTGGTTCTCGTTGGCAGTTATATGCGAAATGACCGTCTTGCCCGCAGCGTCTACATGCAGTTCTAGGGTTAATCCGGGGTAACTGCTGTTGCTGCCTTTCTTCCGGGTGCATCCTGCGATGCTGTTCCCGGGGCTGAGTCGTCAGAGGGGGTATGCTCTCCATGTCCTCCGCCATTTCCAACAGGTCGCTTAAGGTGAGGAAATCACGTCTCCTTATATACCATTGATATTCTGCCAATGCATTTCTAAAAATTCGATCCAGTTTTTGTTCCTCTCTCAGGTCGCTATGCCTCATTAGATTTTGCATGTGCAGTGTATAATTTTTAAATGTTTCGCGAGGCTTCTGTCTCCTTTTCCGTATTTCGTCGTCCAAATGTTCATAATACCTTCGAGGCAGGAAGAATTTCAACAGATCCTGCTTAAAACCCGGCCATGATTTCCAATTCCGATTGTTGTTCCGGAACCAAATGAGGGCCCTTCCCACGAGGACTTCTGGCATTACGGCAGGTAGTAAATCCTGTTCTATCTCAAGCATGGTGGTGAGTTCTTCAAGCCTCTCGATAAATTCCCATGGTTCCCGTTCACCATCGTATGACACATTCCATTTACGAATTTGCTCTGCTATTCCTTTCATTACCGATCCGTGTGGCGACAGTGAGGCTCCGCTAGATGGGGCCCCCGGCGTTGATCCGTCATCTCTTCATTGTGGCGTGGGCAACGTTCCCCTATGAATCTTGTATTCTGTTCATTCTGCAAATTCAAAGTTTCCATTTGATGCTCGACTTTTGTGGGATATAACTCCACCCCCTCGGCCGTAGTCAGAGTGACCACGGGTAAAGTCCTAGGAGAATTAGACCTGGGAGAGGAAGTCGCTGCTTCGTGCTTTTCCTGCAGAATAAGGAGGTTCCGCAGGGTCTTCGGAGAATGTTCTTCCCCAAGAAATTGAGCGAATCTCCTCCTCAGTTCCTTCGGGAGACTTCCCTCTCGTATATTATAGTCTCGAGACTTTCGATCCGGAAAACACTAATTTTGATATTCGGGAGACCTTTCGGCCCTCTCAATCATACAAATCTTCAAATGTTAGAGTCGGGAGACCTTTCGGCCCTCTCGATTGCAAGACACGCTAAATTGTATAGTCGGGAGACCTTTCGGCCCTCTCGATCATAAAAATCTTCAATCGTTTAAGCCAGGAGACCTTTCGGCCCTCTCGATTGAAAAAAAAACACTAATTTTTATATTCGTGAGACCTTTCGGTCCTCTCGATCATAAAAATCTTCAAAGGTTAAAATCGGGAGACCTTTCGGCCCTCTCGATTGAAGGAAACACTAAGTTTTATCGTCGGGAGACCTGTCGGCCCTCTCGATCGAAAAAAAACACTAATTTTTATATTCGTGAGACCTTTCGGCCCTCTCGATTATAAAAATCTTCAAATGTTAAAATCGGGAGACCTTTCGGCCCTTTCGATCGAAAGAAACACTAAATTTTATAGTCGGGAGACCTTTCGGCCCTCTCGATCGGAAAACACTAGTTTTATATTCCTGAGACCTTTCGGCCCTCTCGTTTATAAAAATCTTCCAATGTTAAAGTCGGGAGACCTTTCGGTCCTCTCGATTGAAAGAAACGCTAAATTTTAGAGTCGGAGACCTTTCGGCCCTCTCGATCATAAAAATCTTCAATCGTTTAAGCCAGGAGACCTTTCGGCCCTCTCGATTGAAAAAAAACACTAATTTTTATATTCGTGAGACCTTTCGGTCCTCTCGATCATAAAAATCTTCAAAGGTTAAAATCGGGAGACCTTTCGGGCCTCTCGATTGAGGGAAACACTAAGTTTTATCGTCGGGAGACCTGTCGGCCCTCTCGATCGAAAAAAAACACTAATTTTTATATTCGTGAGACCTTTCGGCCCTCTCGATCATAAAAATCTTCAAATGTTAAAATCGGGAGACCTTTCGGCCCTCTCGATCGAAAGAAACACTAAATTTTATAGTCGGGAGACCTTTCGGCCCTCTCGATCGAAAAAACACTAATTTTTAGATTCGTGAGACCATTTCGGACCTCTCGATCAAAAAAATTATCACTCGAATGCAATTTATATTCTCTGTATTTTACAAGTGGGAAAAAACAAAAGATAAAAAAAAAATAGATTTAAAGGAGGGGAAAAAAAAACAAAAATATAAAAAAACAAAATACCATCCTGGCATTACACTTCTGTGTGGGGGAAAACGAGGTTTAGCGACTTTCCCCCCTCACAAAACGTGGATTTTTTAAGGAATATTTTTTCAAAGACCTTCAGTTGAAGAAACGTGGATTTTTTAAGGAATATTTTTTCAAAGACCTTCAGTTGAAGAAACGTGGATTTTTTAAGGAATATTTTTTCAAACACCTTCAGTTGAAGAAACGTGGATTTTTTAAGGAATATTTTTTCAAAGACCTTCAGTTGAAGAAACGTTGATTTTTTAAGGAATATTTTTTCAAACACCTTCAGTTGAAGAAACGTGGATTTTTTAAGGAATATTTTTTCAAAGACCTTCAGTTGAAGAAACGTTGATTTTTTAAGGAATATTTTTCAAAGACCTTCAGTTGAAGAAACGTGGAATTTTTAAAGATTTTTTTTCTGCCATGAAATTAGTTTTAATGTCTTATATCAAAACTTATCCAAACTCATGACTCAACGGCCATTTAATTTATTTTAATTTCTTAACTTCTAAACTTTGCCTTTTTTGTTGTTTGTACATTTTAATTTGTCTAAGCCATTTAGCCGGCCAGTCATCATCAGCAGCAGCAACGTCATCATAATATTTAATTTTCTACTTTGTGGGCTTTTAATTCCATTTAATGACTTCATATCTAACCGGCTGGCAATGTTAGATTTGACTTTTTCTGTGTGTCTGTGTTTGTGTGGCAGTAATAGTTATCAGAGTGCCCAGTTGTTGTAACTACAACTAAATCCTTTCAAAATTTTGTGATTCTATGGTTGTGTATGTTCAGCTTGAGATTAAATGTATTTAGATTATTTTTCAGGCGGTTGTTGTTTAAATTAAAAAAAAATAAATAAATAAATTAAAAAAATGGAAAAAATCATACATCAATTGAAAGATTATCACTAATTTTAACAATGTGCTGTTGTTGTTTCAGTTTTGAAAATTATTTTTATTTGAATTTAGTTTCATTATAACTGCATGGAAAAATAGCATTTGCGTACCCTACACATATACTATATACATATACTGTATACTAGCAAATGCTGAAAAGCCCATCTTAAATTGGCTGGAAAACCACAAGTGGCTATCGGTAGAGCACTCCAGAATTTATATGTGAATAAATATTTTGGGTCTCGTAAATTGATCGTTACCGTGACACTGGTAGCGTAGACCGACGTCAAGGAAGTGGACGGAAGAAAACTGCAACATCAGCAGAAATGGTTCGAAAAGTAAAGAAGCGACTTGATCGAAACCCGCGTCGAAAAATGGCTCGTGAGCTAAACATATCGCAATATTCCACTCGGCAAATGTTGAAAAATGAGCTCGGGGTAAAGCCATTGAAATTCCAAAAAGTGCAAGAACTTACACCGCAACAGAAAGAAAATAGAATCAAAAGAGCTAAAGAATTGCTTCGCTTGGCCGAAAGTGGGGAACTGCTGAATTTGATTTTCTCCGATGAGAAAACATTCGTTGTCCAGCAGTTTGTAAACAAATAAAATTATCGTGTTTAATTGCCAAAGAGGCCAGCTGAAAATGTGCACCTTCGGTTGGCCACCAGAACTCAAGCGCCGGCCATGGTTATGGTGTGGGCCGCCATAACAGCCGATGGTCACTCTCCGCTCGTATTAATTGACCGTGGCATCGGAATAAATGCCGAATATTATCGCGAAAATATTTTGGAGTATTAAAGCTTTGGGCCACAGACTTGGGACATTCCAGCAGGAGTCAGCACCATCGCATTCAGCACGCGCCACCCAAAAATTCTTACCAAATGATGTTCCTCGCTGCATTTCTGGCGCACAATGGTCACCAAAATCTCCGAACACCAATCCGTTGGACTATTGTGTCCGGAGCATTTTGGGGAGCAAGGTTGGCACTAAAAAATACCAAAGTGTCGATCACCTCAAGCAAACGTTTAGTCGTGAATGGGTAAAAATACCGCAGAGCAACATTTGGGCACCGTGTGACGGTTTCATTGACCGTTTGAAGGCCATAATTCGTGCCAAAGTTGACAAATTCGAACAAATCTAAACTTATTTTAAAATTTGATGCCATATCCGACATTTTTTGCTTTCATTCAATAAAATTTAAAAAAAAAAAAATGAAAAAATTATGGCGTTTAACTTTGTTGCAATTTTTTATCTCATCCTGTATATTCAAGTTTCTTCTTTTTCGGGAAGAATATAGAATATTTGTAAGACCTTTGTACAATGGGCTCACATTTAATTTTTACTATTTTAACGTCTCAATATGTCAACCCTAGAAACCAACAATATCAAATTTTAGAATTTCAGTTCTACCCCCTTACCCAATACTTTATTTAATAACATTTAGTACGAATATCTAAAACAAACTATATCCATCCTCGAGACAACAACAGTGATCCAAAATTGGTACCATTTAGTTCTCTTCCGACAATTATGGTACACATTTCCAAAATAACCACCAGATGTCAATCCCAGATACAAACACAGACACCAATATTCAATTTCGGGATTCCAGCTTTATTCCTTTACCGAATACCAAATTTAGTACCATTTCCTATTTTTCGTAGAAATTTAGGACGATTTTCCAAACCACAACCAAATCTTAAACACAAATACACTCAGTGATATATATATCAAATTTCTGAATTTTATCTCTTTCCCTTCACCTAATACCAATTGAAGAATCATTCACAATCACTTCCGATATGTCTAGACTACACATGAAGAGCGACCCTAATGCCAAATTTCTGATTTCAAGCACTATCTGTACACCCAAAGCGAAATTGTACCAAATGTAGTAATATTTAGTACTTTTCGTGAACTTGTCGTACACATTTCTATAACCACCACTTTATAACGAAATTACGTCCAACAGGGGCTCCAATACAAAATTTCTAAAATTCAGCTTAATCCATTTAGCCTAAACCGAACTGTTCTGTACTGTTAATACAATTTCGTACAAATATAGCACACATTTCCAAACCACCTCCAATTCCCATACATAGACACCGTCAATAATCTAATTAACAAATTTCACAATTTTATCTCTATCCTACGCCCAATACCAAATGTAATACTTTTTAGTACTTTTGGTACAATTATAGTACAAATTTGCAAAACCACCTTCATATCTAACCACAGACGCCAACAGTGACATAAATATCAAATTTCCGGATTTCAGTTCTATTCCTTCATCCATTACAAAATGTAGTACCATTTAGTACTTTTCGTACAATTATGGTACACATTTCTAAAACCCCTTCCATATCTCAATTCCAGATACCAACAAAGGACTCAACGTCAAATTTGAGGATTCCAGCTCTATCTCCTCTCCCAACACCAAATTTAATACTATTTAGAAATTCTCGTACAAATACAGGGTGAGATAAAAAACTACAACAAAGTCAAACGCCATAATTTTTACATTTTTTTTAAATTTTATTGAATGAAAGCAAAAATTGGTATCTGGTGATTTTAGTGACCATTGGAAAGGAGGCTTTAATACACCCTCTAGAATATTTTCGCGATAATATTGAACATTCTGATGCCACGGTCGATTAGTACGAGCGGAGAGCGACCATCGGCTGTTAAGGCGGCCCATACCCCCACCATCACCATGGCCGGCGCTTGAGTTCTGGTGGCCAATCGAATGTGCACTTTTTAAGCTGACCTCTTCGATCATTTTGTTTGTTTACAAACTGCTGGACAACGAATGTTTTCTCATTGGAGACGGAGAAAACCAAATTCGGCAGTTCACCACTTTCGGCCAAGCGAAGTAACTCTTTAGCTCTTTTGAGTTTTTTTCTTTCTGTTGCGGTGTAAGTTCTTGCACTTTTTAGAATTTCATTGGCTTTACCCCGAACTCATTTTTCAATATTTGCCGAATGGAATATTGCGATATGTTAATCTCACTAGTCATTTGTATGCCACTGCTACGAGGGTTTCGATCATGTCGCTTCTTTACTTTTCGAAGCTGATGTTGCTGTTTTCCTCCGTCCACTTCCTTGACGTCAGGCTACACTACCAGTATCACGGTAACGAGCGATGGTACGAGACACTAAAGATTTATTCACATTTAAGTGCTGGAGTACTCTAACGATAGCCGCTTGTGGTTTTCCAGCCAAATGTAAAGAAATCACGCTATCACGCTTGAATACTGGAATAATTTGAACAGCTCTCGGATGAATTGCTTAGAAATGACAGCAGTCTGAAGTAGATTGCAGTTTTTTCATCTCACCCTGTGTATCCTAATTCAAGATATCAACAGAGACCTTAATATCAAGTTTGAGGATTCGAGCCCTATTCCTTTTTCACAATAGTAAAAAATTTGGTACCGTTAAGTACATACCCGAATCATTTACTTCAGCAGTAATGTTAATTCCGAATTTCAGGATTCCAGATCTATCGGTTTATACAAATTAAAATTGTACCAAATTTAGACCAGATATGTACGAAATTCCAAAACTTCTTACATACCCCAATCCTACACATCGAATTTTCAAACCTACCTCTATGTCCCAGTCATACAATTTCATAGAAATTTTATTTTCAATTTTCAGAATACAGCTCTATTGTACCATTTATTTCCAACTTGTACAAAATTAAATACCATTTAGTAAACATAAGTACTAATTTTCATCATACAATCCGATAGAAATCTTTTTTCCACAATTTCAAGATTCCAGTTCCATCGGTTCATCATAATCCAAATTGTACCAAATGAAGTACCATTTAGTACACATAAGTACGAATTTTCAAAGCTTCCTTCATACCCCAATCCAACACTCCTACAGTAATCATAATTCCAAATGTTAGGTTTCCAGCTCTATTGGCTCCAAATTGTACCAAATTTAGTACTTTTCGGAACATATATAAGTACAAATTTCCGAAGCTGAAGACAGTAATCGTATTTCCAAATTTAGGATACCAGATATATTGATTCACTCAAACCCAATTTGTATCAAATTTAGTACCATTTAACACAGTTAAGTACAAATTTTCATAACTACCTACATCATACAGTCCAATAATAATCTTTTTTTGAAATACCAGCATCCCAAAACTACAGGTTCACCCAAACTTTTAATTTGTACAAAATTTAGCTAAGCTATTCTATTTCCAAATTTCAGACTTCCAGCTCTATCGGTTCATCCAATTTGAAATTGTACCAAATATAGTACCACTTAGTACTTTTCGTGTACATGAGTACAAATTATGAAAACTACCTTCATATCCCATTCCAACACTCCACCAGTCATATTAATTTCGAACTTCAGCATTCCAGCTTCATCCGTTCCTCCAAATACCAATTGTACTAATATTTGGTACCGTTTAGTACTTTTCGTATGCATGAGTACACACTTCCAAAACTGCATCCTTACATCGACTTCACTCTTAAGCTAGACTCCCATTCCAAATTTCGAGTTTTTAGCTCTAGCCGTTCACGTGATACGAAATGGTACATTCGGTACCATAGTATATTTTACTGTACTTATCATACACTTATAGTGTGAATTTCCAATAACCCTTTGGTACATATATCCTGCACTCCATCAGTGGCTCTCATTCAAAAATTCAGAATTCCGGCTCCATCGGTTCATCACAATTCCAATTTGTACCAGATTTAGTGCCATATAGTACAGATAAGTGCGAATTTCTAAAACTTACTGCATACCCCAATCCAACTCTCCCATAGTAACCCCAATTCCAAATATTTAGGATTTTTCCGCTGTTGGTTCACCCAAATGCAAATTGTACCCAATTTAGTACTAAATAATACACTTAAGTACAAACTTTTCATAATTACCTACATCATACATGAATCTTATTTTCATATTTCAGAACTTCAACTCTATTTTTTTCTCCCAAAATTTAAATTGTACCAGATTTAGTACGATATAGTACAAATAAGTACGAATTTCCAAAAACTACCAACATTCCTCAGTCCTAGAATGCATTAGTAATCTTATTTCTAAATTTCAGAATTCCAGCTCTATCGGATTATCCAAATCGAAATTGTACCAAATATAGTACCATTTAGTACTTTTCGTATACATAAGTAAAAATTTTGAAATCTTCCTTCACATCCCATTCCAACACTCTACCAGTAATGTTAATTTCAAACTTCAGCATTATAGATCCATCTGTTACTCCAAATTCAAATTGTACTTAAATTTGGTACCGTTTAGTACTTTTCGTATACATGAGTACATACTTTCAAAACTACATCCTTAAGTAGACTCTTGATTCCCATTCATAAGTACGAATTTCTAAAACTTCCTACATATCCAAATCCTACACCCCCATAGTAAGCTGTTGGTTCACCAAAATTTAGTACTATTTAGTACACTTAAGTACAATTTTTCATAACTAACTACACCATACAGTCCAATAGAAATCTTAATTTAATATTCAAGTATTTCAAATCTATTTGTTCTCCCAAAATTTAAATTGTACAAACCTACAATCCTCAGTCCTAGAATGCAATGGTAATCTTATTTCCACATTTCAGAATTCCTGCTCTATCTATCTATCTAGCTATCGAAAACTTAATAAGATTAGTACCATTTAGTACTTTTCGTATACAAAATTTTTGAAAACTATGAAAGAAGTTTCCCTATTCTATACTCCGCCTGTAATGTTTCAAGCTCCATCCGTTCCTCCAAATTCAAATTGTACTAAAATTTGGTACCGTTTAGTACCATTCGTATACATTAATACACACCTCCAAAACTACCTCCTTACATCGACTTTACTCTTCAACCTTTATTAACATTGAAAATTTCCAGTTTTTAGCTCTAGCCTTTCATATGATACGAAATTGTACCACATGTAGTACATTTTAGTACTTTTCGTACACTTATAGTGCGAATTTCCAATAACCCTTTGGTACATATATCCTGCACTCCATCAGTGGCTTCCATTCAAAAATTCAGAATTCCGGCTCCATCGGTTCATCACAATTCCAATTTTTACCAAAATTTAGTACTATCTAGTACAGATATGTACGAATTTCTAAAATGTTACTCCTCAATCCTACACTTCAACAGTAAGCTCAATTCCAAGTTTTAGGATTCCACCCCTGTAGGCTCAGCCAAATACAAATTGTACCCAATTTAGTACTAATTAGTACACTTAAGTACAAATTTTTCATAACTACCTACATTACAGTCCAATGGAAAACTTATTTTTATATTTCAAAATTTCAACTTTATTTTTTCTCCCAAAATTTCAATTTTACCAAATTTAGTACCATTTAGTACACATAAGTACGAATTTCTAAAACTTCCTACATACCTCAGTCCTACACGGCCACAGTTAACTTTTTTCTAAGTTTCAGAATTCTAGCTCTATCGGTTCACCCCAAATCGAAATTGTACCACATTTTAGTACCTTTTCGTACTTTTCGTTCACATTGGTACAAATTTCGAAATCTCCCTCCATATCCCAGTCCAATACTCCGGCAGCAAGGTCAACTTCAAATTTTAAGATTCAAGCTCCATCCGTTTCTCCAAATTCAATTTCTGTTAATTTTAGTACCATTTAGTACTTTACGTATACATGAGTACGCTCTTCCAAAATTACCTCCTTACATCGATTCTACTCCTCAACCTTGTTTTTCATTCCAAATTTTTTATCCCCAACTGTTTATATGTCACGAAATAGTACCACATGTAGTACATTTTAGTACTTTTCGTACACTTATAGTGCTAATTTCCATGAACACTTTCTATATTTATCATACACTCCCTCTGACCCTCTTTCAAATGTAAGAGTTCTACGGGTTCGTCAAATTCAAAGGGGCCATATTTAGTATCTTTTAGTACTTTTCGTACCGTTTTGGTATGAATGTCCAAAAACCAAGCCTTATCTTACACCTTCCAGATGAAATTTTGCACAAACCATTTGTTTGACCCAAGGACGAACCCTATTGAAATCGGAGATAATCGGTCAAAATTTAGATATAACTCTCATATATATCTTCGTCCGATTTGCCTTTTATTGTGCACCAAACGTGTAATATCAGTCCGAATAGTATGGCATTTTGCACATACAACCAAATTAGGCCTGAAAATAAGTATACCAAATTTTATTAAAATCGGTTCAGATATAGCTATAGCTCCCATATATATTGTTCATCCGATTTGTTATTTTTGTCCTCCGCAGTCGTAATATGCACTCTGTAACAACAATATTTGGGGAAATATATCAAATACAGCTCAGAAATACATTTGCCAAATTTTATCGAGATCGGTCAGATTTGGATATAGCTCCCATATATAACTTCGTCCGATATACCTTTGATTGTGCACCCAACGTCTAATATTTGCCCAAATTGGATGATATTTGGCACTTACGACCGAATTGAGTCTAAGCTAGCATGTCAAATTTGGTGAAGATCGGTTCAGATATAGCTATAGCTCCCATATATATTGTTCATCCGATTTGTTGTATCTGTTACCCGCAGCCGTAATATGCACTCCGTAACAACGATATACAGGGAAATATATCAAATACAGCTCAGAAATATCTTTGCCAAATTTTATCGAGATCGGTTCAGAATTGGATATAGATCCCATATAAATTTTTATCCGATTTCAAATTAATTGTGCACCAAATGGGCAATACAAGTCCGAATTTAAAAGATACAAATGCTTCGGCATATTTAGTCTTTCGAACTTTAAATTATAATTATAATCATAGCGTGTATGATTGAATTCTCCCATAAAAACTTTTAATTGTTATGTGGAGCTCTACTAAATTAGCAAAGTGGTGTAGGGTATCATAAAGTCGGCCCGCCCGACTTTAAGACTTTCTTTACTGGTTTTATTAATGGCATTCAATATTTTCTCGCACTTCGGGACACAAAAGGAATTTTAGTCAAACTAGCTGTTCGAGTCGACCCCAACTGACAATAGCGCTTTCGGACTATTTGTTTGCTTAACACAAGTAATTAAAAGATTAAAAGCTGTTTAATTTTGTTCTGGGGGCAAAATAAACTTCATTATCGGCTTTTACAAAATTACCACATTAACAATAACAAAGAAGTTGCAAAAAAAAAAAAAAAAATACATTTACAAAATGAAACAAAAATGGCATATAATTATTTCAGGTTACTCACACACATTACACATACAATTGTATCCCTTCTCCCCCTCACCCACCTCTCCATAAAAGGATTTTCCCAATAAATTAAACCCGCCCAAAAAAGGTACAATGACCTATTAATAACCTTTTGGCATTAAAACGAAAAAGCTTTATGGCTCTTAGTTGTAAAACAACAGCATTGGCCGAACGGCCAATAAATCCCACCTAAGTATCTAAATGGTCTCAATTTGAATTTATAGAATGATCTGCAATTTAAATTTAACTGCTGAGTGGGGTTGTTCTCCATCAAGAGGCTATTCTAAGTGGCCATTTATGACTGAGGCCAATTTAGATGGAATCGTTAATAAGTACCTAAAATAAATCAATGGTTATTGAAACAAAATAATATTGATGGGACCTTGAAGGGACTTGTTATTTTAAATGTTATGAATATTTTAGAGATATTTTCTTCGACAAATTCAACAATATTCAAAGTCAAGGAAAATCTATGAAGGGCTCCTGCTTTTTAAGGATCTCAATTGGAGTTATCATAAAGACATATTGGTCATCGGTTTAATGGTGACGTATTGAGTTTTACTAATTCTTTTGGTCCTTCACAGAGATTATATGAGAGAAGAAGCCTTTGAAAAAAGTTTTTTTTTATCTTTTAGAAGAAGGATTCCCATTGATTTCCCATATGGAATACAAGCTACTGGGGGTTATCTTATTCGACTTTCACAGGGAGGAACAGATCAATCGATTTTCTACCCCTTCTAAATGAAGTACCAAGTACAATTTTATATAGGAGACATTTACATTATTAAATAAAACAAGTAAAAACCAGTAAAGAAAGTCTTAAAGTCGGGCGGGGCCGATTTTATGATACCCTACACCACTTTGCTAATTTAGTAGAGCTCCACATAACAATTAAAAGTTTTTATGGGAGAATTCAATCATACACACTATGATTATAATTATAATTTAAAGTTCAAGGACTAAATATGCCGAAGCATTTGTATCTTTTAAATTCGGAATTGTATTACCCATTTGGTGCACAATTAATTTGAAATCGGATAAAGATATATATGGGTGCTATATCCAAATCTGAACCGATCTCTATAAAATTTGGCAAAGATATTTCTGAGCTGTATTTGATATATTTCCCTGAATATCGTTGTTACGGAGTGCATACTACGGTTGAGGGTAACAAATATAACAAATCGGATGAATAATATATATGGAAGCTATAGCTATATCTGAACCGATCTTCACCAAATTTGACATACTAGCTTCTAGACTCAATTCGGTCGTAAGTGCCAAATTCCATCCCATTTGGACAAATATTAGACGTTTGGTGCACAATAAATGGTAAATCCGACGAAGTTATATATGGGAGCTATATCCAAATCTGAACCGATCTCGATAAAATTTAGTAAAGGTGTTTCTGAGCTGTATTTGATATATTTCACTAAATATTGTTGTTGCAGAGTGCATATTACGGCTGGGGAGAACAAAAATAACAAATCGGATGAACAATATATATGGGAGCTATAGCTATATCTGAACCGATTTCGATCCAATTTGGCATACATATTTTTAGACCTAATTTGGGTGTATATACAAAATTCCATACAATTCGGGCTGATATTACACGTTTGGTGCACAATACAAGGCAAATTGGACGAAGATATATATGGGAGCTATATCTAAATTTTGACCGATTATTTCCAATTTCAATAGGGTTCGTCCTTGGCCCAAACAAATAATTTGTGCAAAATTTCATCTGGATCAGACAATAAATGCGACCTGTACTTTGTTTACAAAAATACATGGACAGACGGACGGACGGACAGACGGACGGACGGACGGACATGCATAAATCGACTCAGAATGTGATTCTATGCAGATCATAAAAAGGAACTATGGGTCTATCTCGTTTCCTTCTGCCTGTTACAAACAAATGCACAAAGACATAATACCCTGACCACCTTGTGGTGTAGGGTATAAAAAGTAAGCCGACCGTACTTCGAATACCCTCCACCATTTGGGACGAATTTGGCAATTTTCAAAAAAAAAAAAAAAATAATAATAATGAATAAATAAAATAAAATCCGTTTAAAATTCCGTTCAAATAATGGGGCGTGTAGTGAACAAATTAGATTTCGGTGGTATGCCGTTCACAGCATAGGGCTAAGAATTCGCATCGACTTTGTAGGGCCGGTCACATTTAGTGTTCGGATTGAGTTAGTTATTGTTAGTGATTTTCTAAACTATCTGCCGTCCTCCGACTAACAAAGCGTTAGACGGCAATACTTTTTCCAAGATTGGCTCTCATTAAGTTGAGTGGCCGGTAATTCTGTTCCGTTGGGGTTTCGGCTCGCTGTTCCGCAGGAGCTTCAGCTCGTTGTTCCACATGAGTTTCAGCTCGCTGTTCCGTACTATAGTCAAACATTGGTAGTTGAGTACACGTAGTTATAAACCGCGGCTAGACCCTGGAGGCCTCGATACTTCTACGAAGATTTAGACATCGGTTGCCGAATCCAGCCTCATCAAGCTGCCGAACCCGAACGAATTCCGAGCCATCTACAAAGCCTAACGCATCGGTTGTCGAATCCAGTCCCAACAAGCTGCCGAACCGGAAAGAGTTCCGATCTATCTACAAAACCTAACGAATCGGTTGCCGAATCCAGCCCCAAAAAGCTGCCGAACCAAAACGAGTTCCGATACATATATGAAGACCTACACATTGGTAACCGAATCCACCCTCAACGAGCTGCCGAACCCGAACGAATCTTACTCCGCCTACGAAGACCTGGGAAGCTGCTCCCGAGGATCTCCCCTGTAAATTGCTAGATTCTATACAACAAGTTGCCAATTTGCCTCGGAAGTCCTGTACGTCCACATCCCAACCATTTACTTCGCAAACCCCGATTGTTCACCACTCGATGAAGTTCCCGATTAGCTCTACATCGACAACATCCCGAACGCCGACGTGACCGAGAACAATCACCGTGACTCCTGATTTTATTAAACCCGAGGATCTCCCCTGTGAATTGCTAGCTTCTATACCACACGTCGCCAATTTGCCTCGGAAGCCCTGTACGACCACATCCCAACCATTTACTTTGCAAACACCGATTGTTCACCACTTGATAGAGTTCCCGATTAGCTCTACATTGACAAAATCCCGGACGCCGACGTGACCAAAAAAATTATCGTGACTCCTGATTTTATTAAACCGTCGACAACCGACTACCACAAATTTCCGATTACCTTCAAATCGTCAACAACCCTAACACTAACATCGTAATTCCCGATAAAAAAGTCACATCGTCGACAATCGACGACCACAAGTTCCCGATTACCTTCAAATCGTCAACATCCCGCACCACCCCAACGCAACATCGTAATTCCTGATAAGAGTCAAATCGTCGACAACCGACGATCACAAGTTCCCGATTATCTTCAAATCATCAACATCCCGCACCACCCGAACGCAACATCGTAATTCCCGATATCCGACGGTCATCCACGTGTACCCGATCACCTCCGAATCGACGGCTAATCACACTTTACATCAACTACCCGAGTTCCCATTGTGAACAACTCGACATTATCGTTCCCGATTGCCCACAAGTTGTTCACCTTCTTGCCTACGAGACGAGTAAACATTGAATTCGCGATCACCAATTCAGCAACACTACTTTGAATTCCAGAACATCTCCGAAGTCCATTTGCCATCCTACATTCGATATTTATCTTATCGTATTTCAAACCGAGTAGATTGTTATTTAGCATTAAATATCAATAAAACATCCGAATTTTACTTCCAGGAAAGGGAGAAATCTACTCTTATTATTTCATAGGATTTAGTGGGTCTTTATGGAGACCCTGGCTACAGCTGAGCATAACTTAGCCGACGAGAAAACCACGTTACACCATTACAATATTCAAATGTGAATAATATAGGTAAAATCATCAAAATACCGAATATAGGGAGGTACCATTATATTGGGGTTATACGAAGAAGTGGACCTGCAGACAATTTTCTGTCATAGGCTGTAGTATCCATTACGAGCTTTAAGTACTAAATTTGAAACAACTACGGTGAATAATGTCGCTAAAAATAATCAAAATACCGAAAATCGGGAGGTGCCGTTACATGGGGCTATACGAAGACGTGGTTCCTTTTCTGTGATAGGCTGTAGTATTCATTTCAAACTTCAAACACCAAATTTAAAATAATTCCGGTGAACAATGTCGCTAAAATCATCAAAATACCGAACATCGGGAGGTTCCGTTATATGGGGGCTATACGAAGACGTGGACCTGCACAGACAATTTTCTGTCTTAGGCTGTAGTATCCGTTACGAACTTCAAATACAACATTTGAAACAATTCCGGTAAATAATGTTGCTAAAATCATTAAAATACCGAATATTGGTAGGTACCGGTATATGGGGGCTATTCGAAGACATAGACCTGCACAGACAATCTCCTGTCATAGGCTGTAGTATCCGTTACGAACTTCAAATACCAAATTTGAAATAGTTCCGGTAAATAATATCACTAAAATCATTAAAATACCGAATATCAGGAGGTACCGGAATATGAGAACTATACGAAGACGTGGACCTGCACAGACAATCTCCTGTCATAGGCTGTAGCATTCATTGCGAACATCATATACCAAATTTGAAAGAAAGAAATTGAAATGCTGAATATCGGGAGGTGCCGTTACATGGGGGCTATACGAAGGAGTGGACCCACATGGCTAATTTTCAATACCAAAATTTCTGCAGACAACCTTCATCATCAAAATACCAAATATAAGGAGGTACTGATATTTGGGATATTTGATACGAAGACGTGGACCTGCATAGACAATTTTCTGTCAGAGACTGTAGCACCTATTCAGAAATTCAAACATGAAATATAAAACAATTCCGGTGATGGAGGTACCGTTATATGGGCCTATACGAAGACATGGACCTACATAGCCAACTTCGAACTTTCATTACGACATTTGTGGACGTATATAGCCCATTTTCAATACCGATGGTCCTGCAGACCAAACACACATTTGAGTAAAATTCATACAATTCGTTCGGAAGCTAGAGTGATTTCCACAGACGGACGTCATTGAATTTTATGTTGATCAAAAATATATTATTCAATTAAAAAATTCAGACAATTCCGTACCATTATATCGCAGATATACCACAATGTGGACCTATATTAACTGGTTTTTTGCAAGGTGGTTGGGAACCTGTAACATTCTTCAAATACAAAATCCCAGACAAGTCCATGGAAAATGTTTGAAATGCTTCAATGGGTACCAAATTTGAGAACTCTATATAAATTCCTTGGGAAGAAAGCAGGATTTTGTGGTTTTCTTTAACTAAATCATTTGGTAAAAAAACCATTTGGATTTTAAGGCTTCTTTTGAAAAATACCTATCCTCCTCCTCCTCCTTCATCATGATTTCGTTTTACCGCCCGCCACATTATCATGCCGTGCAAGAACTTAATTGTTGCAATTAGTGTCCGGCGTTGTCGCAAGCCAATTTGTCTTTTTTTCTCAAATTGATGTGGTTCAAATCCATTTTTCAGCGCCATATGTGGCTTTTTTGGTTTCCCTTTTGTAGTTGTTGTTGTTTTTGCAATTGGGTTAACAACATCACTTACCACCTGTCTGCTTTTGGCTTCCTTAGAATGCCATGTTCAATTTTTTTTTGTGCTGTACGTAGAAGCCAGGATATGTTCTTGTCCTTCCTCATGTTTCGCACCTGGGGTGTTGAAACGCATACACACACACACACACACGTATACACAATAATAAGATTGCATGGCTCTCATTTTGCGCAATTCTCTTTAATTGAGCATTTTCCTCACTTTCGGATTAGACACCTATCGTGTTCGGGCCAAACAACAGAGTGTCAATCTGGCTTCTCAGCAGAACGAGTAGAAATGATATTGTGTTCGACATGAAAATCTGTTGTTAAGTAGAATATTAGATTTCTTAACATTGAATTGGATGAAACATTTGGAACTTAAAATTGAAGTTTTTGCAAAGAAAGATAGAGAGAGAGTGTTGTTTGAATTGATGTTACAAAATGATGAGTATGTAGGAAACCTATGTTAGTTTATGTTTTTTTCGTTTGAGTTTTTATAACGTCTGGTATAAAAGGGAGAGTAGACTAATTTTGTTTTTTTTTTTTTTTTTTGGTAACACATCAATAAATTCCATTTTCATCTCAGATTTGTGGATCAGAAAAATATTTGGATATAGCAAGTTGTAAAGAATCGCTGACTTGTTTCGCAAGTTATGACAGACAAAAGTATTGAAAAATGTGACCCTTTGTGCGTGAGGTATCAGAAGGGGTTCGAGGATATATATCATATACACAACAGATCTTGTGTTAACAAAAATGTTAAAATTTGTGTGAAATTTCAAGAGAATTGTGTGCTTTTTTCGCATTCTTTGACCGTTTTGTTTTTCAAAATCTTGAATCCTGAGGTGGGGAAGTACCAGGAAGAATGGTTCGATATGTACCATCTTTAGAACATATCTTGCATTGGTGGAGATATTGAGATGTGCCAAGTTTGAATGTAATCGGATGTTAATTTCGCGTTTTATGAGCTTCAAGGATATTCAAAGCGTTGACCCTTTGTGGGGAAGTACCAGAAGGAGTGGTTCAGTATATCCTAGCTTCAAAGCAGATCTTGTGTTAGTAGAAATAACGGGATGTGTAAAATATGAAGATAACCGGATGCTTATTTGGGAATTTTTGATCGTTTTGGTTCTTCAAGACTTTGACCCATTTGTGGGGGAGATCAAATAAGGAATGGTATGGAGGGTATATTATGCTTGTCATTCCGTTTGTAATACCTCGAAATACATATTTTAGACCCCACAAAGTACATATATTCTTGATCAGCATAAAATTCTATGTCGATTTAGCGATGTCCTTCCGTCTGTGGAAATCACTCTAGCTTCCGAACGAATTGAAGTACATTGATAATATTTTACTCAAATGTATGTTATGTCTGCAGGACTTTTGGTATTGAAAATAAGCCATGTAGGTCCACGTTTTCGTATAGCCCCCATATAACGGAACCCCCCGATATTTGGTATTTTGATAATCTTAGCGGCAATATTCATCGGAATTGTTTTAAATTTAGTATTTGAAGTTCGTAATGGATACTACAGTCTAAGACAGAAAATTGTCTGTGCAGGTCCACATCTTCGTATAGCCCCCATATAACAGTACCTCCAGATATACGGTATTTTGATGTTGATCATAGCGGTAATATTCATCGGAACTGTTTTAAATTTAGTACTTGAAGTTGGAAATGGATACTACAGCCTAAGACAGAAAATTGTCTGTGCAGGTCCACATCTTCGTATAGCCCCCATATAATGGTACCTCCCGATGTTCGGTATTTTGATGATTTTAGCGACATTATTTACTGGAATTGATTCAAATTTCGCATTTGAAGTTCGTAATGGATACTACAGCCTATGACAGAAAATTGCCTGTGCAGGTCAGCGTCTTTGTATGGCCCCAATATAACGGTACCCCCCGATGTTCGGTATTTTGATGATTTTAGTGACATAATTTATTGGAATTGTTTCAAATTTAGTATTTGAAGTTCGTAATGGATACTACAGTCTAAGACAGAAAATTGTCTGTGCAGGTCCACGTCTTCGTCTCTTCGGCACCTCCCGATATTCAGAATTTTTATGATTATAGATACATTATTCACGGATTTTTTTAAGTTTCGCATTTGAATATTGTAATGGCTTATGACAAAAGTTATCTGTGCAGGTCCATGTCGTCGTATAGACCCTAACATAACAGCTACATTCGGTATTTTTAAGATTTTCAACATAATTTGTAACGCCTTTTATTGTTTTTGAGAATTGCCAAATTCATTCCAAATGGTGGAGGGTATTCAAAGTTCTGCCTGGCCGAACATACAGCTTTTTTTCTCGTTTTTTTTTTTTTAATTTTATTGAATGAAAGCAAAAAATGTCGGAAATAGCATCAAATTTTAGAATTAGCTTAGATTTGTTTGAATTGGTCACCTTTGGCGCGAATTATGGCCTTCAAACGGCCAATGAAACCGTCACACGCTGCCTGAATGTTGCTATGCGGTATTTTGACCCCTTCCCGGCGAAGCGCTTGCTGGAGGTGATCGACACTTTGGTATTTTTTAGTGCCAACCTTGCTTTCCAAAATACTCCAGACACAATAGTCCAAGGGATTCGTATCCGGAGATTTTGGTGGCCATTGTGAGCTGGAAATGAATCGCGGAACCTTATTTTGTAACCATTCTTGAGTGGCGCATGCCGAGTTCGATGGTGCTGAGTCCTGTTGGAATGTGCAAGGTCTGCGGCCAAAATGTTTGCGTGTCCAAAGCTTTAATACACCCTCCAGAATATTTTCGAAATAATATTCGGTATTTATTCTGATGCCACCGTCGATTAATACGAGCGGAGAGCGACCATCGGCTCTTATGGCGGCCCACATCGTCACCATGGCCGGCGCTTGAATTCTGGTGGCCAACCGAAGGTGCACAATTTCAGCTGACCTCTTTGGGAAATAAACAAGATCATTTTGTTTGTTTACAAACTGCTGGACAGCGAATGTTTTCTCATCGGAGAAAATGAAATTCGGCAGTTCACCACTGTCAGCCAAGCGAAGCAACTCTTTAGCTCTTTTAGGTCTATTTTGTTTCTGTTGCGGTGTAAGTTCTTGCACTTTTTACAATTTAAATGGCTTTACCCCGAGCACATTTTTCATTATTCGCCGTATGGAATATTGCGATATGTTCAGCTCACGAGCCATTTTTCGGCCACTGCGACGCGGGTTATGATCAAGTCGCTTCCTTACTTTCGAACCGTTTCTGTTTATATTGCAGTTTTCTTCCGTCCACTTCCTTGACGTCTTGCTATGCTACCAGTATCACGGTAACGAGCGATGGTACGAGACACAAAAGATTTATTCACATTTAAATGCTGGAGTGCTCTAACCATAGCCACTTGTGGTTTTTCACTCAAATATGAAGAAATCACACTTTCACACTTGAATTCCATCACGATTAACATTTTTTTCTGGAAAATTCTCACCAAAATGCTGTTGTACGCTTGTAAACAACATAATGAGCTGTCACTGGAATAATCTTAACAGCTGTCGGACAATTGGTTTAGAAATGACAGCAGTCTGAAGTTGGTTGCAGTTTTTTCATCTCACCTTTATATCCAAATCTTAGCCGATCTCTATTAAATTGGGCAAAGGTATTTCCGAACTCTATAAATATCATTCTTGTAAAGTGAATATTTGAATGTGTGGGACTTAAACACCAAATCGGATGCAACATATACCTGTGAGCTATAGCTATATCTGAACCGATTTCTTCCAGATTTAATGATCTTGCTCCTAGAATAAATTCGATCGGATGTGCCAAAATGCAGGTAATTTGGACTGCTATTTGTCATTTGGTCCAGAATAAATCCGAAAAGGGTTGAGGATATATATGGGAGCTATATCTAAATATTAACCGTCCTTGATTTGAAACACTTATTTAAGAGCTGTATTGGATATTTGCTACCAAAGATCATTGTTGTGGAGTGCATAGCTATATCTGAACCGATTTTCTCCAAATTTGAAGTTCTTGCTTTAAGACTGAATTCGGTCGGATGTGCCAAAGTTCAGTTAATTTGGGCTGAAATAGGAAATCGGTTGATGATATATGTAGGAGTAATATTCTTGTCTGTTCCGATCTTAATAAAATTTTACAGGTGTATTTCTGAGCTCCATATGTTAATCTGGTACAAATTTTCTCCAAATTTGAAGTACTCCCTTTTAGACTGTATTCGGTCGGATGTGCCAAAATTCAGTCAATTTGGGCTGAAATAGGAAATCGGTTGCTGATATATATAGGATCTATATTCTTATCTGATCCGATCTCAATAAAATTTGATAGGTGTATTTCTGAGCTCTATATGTTAATCTGGTACCAAATATCAATCTTGTGGAGTGTATATTACGAATGTGTGGAACTTGAAACATCAAATCGGATGAATCATATATAATGGGAGCTGTAGCTATATCTGAACCGATTTTCTTCAAATTGGATGTACATGCTTCTAGACTAAATTCCGTCGGAAGTACCAAAACTCAGATTATTTGGACTTATATTGACCATTTAGTGCACAATTAACCTGAAATCAGATAAAGTTATATTTGGGGGCTATATCTAAATTTTTAACCGATTCTCGCCAATTTCAATAGGGTTCGTGCTTGGGCTAAACAAATATTGTTTGGAATATTTCATCTCAATCGGATAATAAATGCGACCTGCATTTTGCTCACAAAAATACATGGACAGACGGACGGACGGATTGACATGCATATATCGACTCAGAAAGTGATTCTATGAAGATCCTCCAAATTAACTATGATTCTATCTTGCTTCATTCTTCATGTTACAAACAAATGCCCAAAAGACAAATTACCCTTACCGCTATGTGTTGTAGGGTATAAACAATTCTAGGCATTAGATTCCCGCCATATCAATGTAATATAATAAAATAACGATGAATTACGAAATTTTGCACCGACATATTAAATCTAGATTGACCTAATCCATTTTAAAGCCATTTATTTTTAAAAGAGACCAAAGCTCTTTATTAAATTTCCCAGCCCTGTATTCAAAATTCGTATAGGCCTTGCCTTGTCTTTTCTACTTGTTACTTGTATCCTTTCCCTTTTTATTGTCTTTCCACATATTGTCGTTGAGGTGTCCACCCTGTTGCTCACATAATGACAGTTCACCTGCTGTTATCCTTTGACCAATATATGTGGATATGGATGTAGCTGTATGGGTGTGTTTAGTGTCATAGACAATGGTTATCGCAATCGAAGGCTATCATTTAACACCTTTCACTTGTTTGCCACCCCGTGACAGTTATTGTCATTGACACTTGTTTATCGGTTGTTTGATTTTGAATTGTTGTTATTGTTGTTGCTGTCCACTGATGGAGGTGTGTTCCTTGATTATTATCGGGTCTATAATTTGTTGTTAACAACTTAAACATAGTCTTGCGAGGCCATAAAAGGAATAAAGTTTAAATGGGTGGAATTGAAGAAAGGTATGTTTGAAATGGAAAATTGTAATCAAAACTTGTTATAAAACAAAACTGTTCAGTGAATATTTAATAACATTGTGTAACAAATTTATTATTTTTTTAAATAATTTCAGGAAAAATGGAAATAGAGGTACAAATATCGGCGCAAATTGAGGGAGCAAATTTCTCCTTTCTCCCATATTTTTGGAAAATGACGGATTAAGATTGCCTGCAATTGGTGCATTTTTGGTATATAGTGGCTTCGGCAACTTTGTGATAAAGAGGTGGTTTTGGAAGTGTGTACTAAAAGAGCAAAAAGAGTACTAAATAGTCCTATATTTGGCACACTTTGGTATTGAATGAACATGTAAACCTTGGAATCTGAATTTTGATAGTAGGATCGCTGTTAATATGCAGCCCGTACATGTTTCGGAAATGTGTACTATAATTGTACGAAAATTACTCAATGGTACTAAATTTTGGAAATGAGCTCAAAATATGTACGAAAAGTTCTAAATGGTACTAAATTTGGTATTGGGTGAAGGGATAGGGCTAGAATCCTCATCTCATATATTGAGGTCGCTGTTGGTGTCTGAAATTGAGATATGGTGGTAATTTTGGAAACGTGTGCTAAAAGTACACGAAAAGTACTAAATAGTACTATATTTGTTACACTTTGGTATTGGGTCAACATATAATGCTTGAAATCTGAAATTTTGTATTAGGCGCTGTTCATGTGTAGCCTTTTCAAATGGATGTGGTCTCTGAAATGTGTACTATAATTGTATGAAAGCACGAAATAGTACTAAATTTGGTATTAGGTGAAGGAATAGAGCTTCAATCCTGAAATTTGATATTGAGGTCTTTGTTGGTGCATGTTGAGGTTGTTTTGGAATATTGAACTTCAATTGTTCGAAAAGTACTAAATGATGGTACTAAATTTGGTATCGGGTGAAGGGATAGGGATTTTAATTATTGAGGTCCCTGTTGGTGTCTGAAATTGAGATATGGTGGTGATTTTGGAAATGTGTACTACAAGTGCACTAAAAGTTCTAAATAGTACTATATTTGGTACAATTTCGTATTGGATGAACTGATAGTGCTTAAAATCTGAAATTTTGTATTTTGGTCGAAAACTGTAACCCTCAAGCAAGTCACTAAAGAGGTATTTTTGAACGGAATCGTAGTTGACTGACTGACGTAACGATTCATCAACGACCAGACGAAACGGCTGAAGTTAAGATCTTGAAATTTTGGGTGAGTGACACTCTTGGTTCGAAGGGATCAAAAAAGGCTGGGGTTTACCAACGACGGGAAAAGTATAAAAAGGTACTAATTATGGTACCCCTTGTATTTAGGGAAGCAGAAGAGCTATAGCTCTTAAATTTGAACTGAGGGTCACTGATGGAGAGAATGATAAATGTAGCAAAGGATTTTTGGAAATTCTCACTAGAAGTGTTCGAAAAATACGAAAATGTAATACAATTGATACCATTGCTTATCATGTCAACGGTTAGACCTAAAAACTTGAAATTCGGAATGGTAATCAAGGTTGAAGAGTAGAATCGATGGTAATAATTTTTATACCCTCCACTTATGAAAGGAGGGTATATTAACTTTGTCATTCCATTTGTAACATCCCTAAATATTCCTCGTA
This sequence comes from Musca domestica, assembly GCF_030504385.1. NCBI lineage: Eukaryota > Metazoa > Arthropoda > Insecta > Diptera > Muscidae > Musca > Musca domestica. The sequence goes on from NW_026712383.1 coordinate 23,833,422, forward strand.
GACCTCATAAAGCATATATATTCATAATCAGCATAATTGTATGTATAGGTCGACGTTTTGGTATTGCCCCCATATAACGGTACCTCCCGTTTTTGATTTTTGCCACATTTTTGCGCGGATTTGTCTAAAAATTGGTATTTGTTGGCCATGATGGGTTCTAGCTCCGGTGAGAAAATATTGTATGTATTGGTCCGCGTATAACGGTACCTCCCGATATTCGCTATTTTTATGCTGTTTGCAACATATTTTTCGCGGATTTGTCTAAAAATTGGTATTTGTGGGTCATAATGGGTTCTAGCTCCGGTGGTAAAATATTTTACGTATAGGTCACGTTGTTGTATAGCCCTTTTATAACGGTACCTCCCGATATCCGGTATTTTGATGATTTTTGCCAATTTTTTTTTGCGGATTTGTCTAAAAATTTGTATTTGTGGGTCGTAATGGGTTCAACCTCCAGTGGATTCTAGCTCAAGAGTGAATGATTTGGGGATGGAAGTAGTTTTTGGAAATTTGTATTTTTATGTCCAATTTGCAGTTGGGTGAACTGAATTCGAATCCGAATTTGTGCATTTATTTGTAGCATGGAGAAGAATTGAGATAGCCCCATAGTTACTTTTGAAGATCTTCATAGAATCACTTTCTGAGTCGATCTATGCATGTCAGTCCGTATGTCCGTCCGTCTGCCCATGTATTTTTGTGAGCAAAATGCAGATCGCATTTATTATCCGATTGATATGAAATTTTCCAAACAATATTTGTTTGGCCCAAGGACGAACCCTATTTAAATTGGTGAGAATCGATTTAAATTTGTATATAGCTCCCATATATATCTTAAACCAATTTCGGGTTAATTGTTCACCAAATGGCCTATACCAGTCCAAATGATCTGAATTTTGGGACATCCAACCGAATTCAGAATAGCATCAAGTAAATCAAATTTGGTGAACATCGGTTCAAATATATATGTTTCATTCGACCTGGGGTTTAGAGCCCCCCCACATGCGTAATATGTTTTCTACAAGAATAATATTTTTTACCAGATATCAGACACAGTCAAGAAATACTTCTGCCAAATTTTATCAGGATCGGTTCAGATTTGGATATAGTTCGCAGATATATCCCATATTATCCGATTTCAGGTTTATTGTGCATCAAATTACTAATATCAGCCCACATGAACTGAATCTTGGTAATTTTGACTAAATTCATCCTAGAAGCAAGTACATCAAATTTGGTTAAAATCGGGTCAGATATAGCTATAGCTCCCATGTATATGTTTCATCCGATTTGGGGTTTAAAGTCCCTCACATTCATAATATGCACTCCACAAGAATGATATTTGGTATCAGACACAGCCCAGACATACCTCTGCCAAATTTTATCAAGATCGGTTCAGATTTGGACATAGCTCCCATATATACCTTTATCCGATATCATATTTATTGTGCACCAAATGGCTAATATTAGACCAAATGGACGGAATTTTGGTACTAGCTATTTTTGGTACGAGCTATAGCTCTCATATATTTGATATCGGACATTAGATACAGCTACATCAGGAATTGTTTCATATTTATAAAAGTTTTTTTTTGCTAATAGAAATGTTGAGATTTGCCAAATCTGAATGGAATCGGATGTTAATTTCCTGTTTTGTGAGCTTCGTCGATGAACGGAATTTTGGTACTACCAACGGAATGCCACCTGCAAGTACTTCAAGTTTTGGTAAAAATCGTTTCAGATATAGCTATTGCTCTTATATATTTGATACTGAACATCAGCCACAGCTACATCAGGAATGGTCTCATTTTTATAAAAGATTTTTTGCTTATAGAAATATTGAAATTGAAATCGGATGTTAATTTGGCGTTTTGTGAGTTTCATCGATTTTTAAAATTTTGACCCTTTGTGGGTGAGGTACCAGAAGGTGTGAACCCAATATATCCCCTCTTCACAGCAGATCAACCGGAAGCTTATTTCGGAATTTATAATAGTTTTAGTTATTCAAAACTTTCACGCTTTGTGGGGGAGGTACCAGAAGGAATGGTTAGATCTCTACCATCATTATTACTGTTACTTTCCATTTTCGCACCTGACGTAGCACTGATAGAAATATTAGAATTTGCAAAGTTGAACAAAATCGGATCATCCTTTCTCTTTTTATGCAATAAAATATATTTTTTTTTGAAAATATCCAAATTTCGAGATACCAGAAGGAGTGAACCGATATTACATATCTCCGAACTTTATATAAGTTCGATAATAATATTTCGATGTACCAAGTTTGGATCAAATCGGACACTACCTTCGAGGGTTATCGTGCGCACCAGCCTGACAGGCAGACAGACGGACGGACGGACATCGCAACATCGATTCTAAATGTCCTGAAACGGATTTGGTCTAAAGATACCTAGGGACTAAAACCATTATTTCGATGAGGCACGTTTTGACCGTATCAAATGATATGTACCCTCTCTAGCCATATGGCTGAGGGTATAAAAAACAATTGTGAATTTAGGAGAGAGTTTGACGCTCAATTTAGGTTATGCTATGTAAATGCTGGTCTAAACAACTTCCGTGTTTTGTTTCACTGTCAAACATCTTCAGTTTGGTCTATAAATTAATCATGAATCGCCTTACAAACGAAAAACTCTTTAAAATCTTTGAAACCGAAGCGGGTAGTTGGGCTATTGGACTAATTTTCGCTCCAAATTCACATTGTTGGACAATAAACCACTACCACGCTTAGGGATAGTACGAATTGAAGGAAATACTGCAGCTGTATCAGCCAGTGTTAATGATTACCATCAATTACCGATTCGTCACAGTTCGCAGAAATTGAGCCTATGTTTCTCAAAAAACGTGGCCAATTTTGGCGGAGGATTTAGGCGTGAAGCTACAGCTATTGCTACTACAGTTTCGATTTGTTGATGAATGATGGGCTTTTGGAAACTTGATCGGAAATATACTTTTTATCAATAAATTGTATTCAGGGATGAAACTCATTTTTGGCTCAATGGGTACGTAAGGAAGCAGAATTGTCGGTTTTATAAGTTACCAATGCATCCCAAAAACAAGTAAAAAGGCTGTAAGTTCGGCAGGGTCGAACTTGAATAATTAAAAATTAAAATCCATTTAAAAATCCGTTAAAATCTTAAAAATACCGAATGTAGCCATATATTAAGGTCTCTACAACGACTTGGGCCTGCATACGCAACTTTTGTCATAAGACTGCACAGACAATTTTCTGTCACAGGGTGTAATATCCATAACGAACTTCAAATTCAAAATTGGAAATAATTCCGGTAAATAATGTCTCTAAAATCATCAAAATACCGAATATCGGCGGTACCGTAAAATGGGGGCTATACGAAGACATGGACAATTTTCTGTCATAAGCTGTAGTATTCATTACGAACTTCAAATACTATATTTGAAATAGTTCCGGTAAATAATGTCGCTAAAATCATCAAAATTCCGAATATCGGGCAGTATCGTTATATGGGGGCTATAGGAAGATGTGGACCTACATGTCACAGGCCGTAGTATCCATTACGAACTTTAAATATAAAATTTGAAATAATTTCGGTAAATAATGTAGCTAAAATCATGAAAGTACCACATATCGGAAGGTACCGTTATACGGGGGCCATACGAAGACGTGGACCTACATGGTCCATTTTCTGTTTTAGGCTGTAGTATCTATTACAAACTTCGAATATCAATTTCGAAACAATTCCGGTAAGAAATGTTGCTAAAATCATCAAAATACCGAATATCGGGAGGTACCGTTATATGGGGGCTATACAAAGACGTGGACCTACATAGCCCATTTTCAATACCAAAAGTCTTGCAGATATAATACACATTTGAGTAAATTTTTACCAACTTACTTCATTTCGTTCGGAAGCTAGAGTTATTTCCACAGACGAACAGACGGATATACGGACGGACATCGCTAAATCGACATAGAATTTTATGCTGATCAAGAATATATATACTTTGTGGGGCCTAAAATGTATATTTCGAGGTGTTACAAACGGAATGACAAACTTAATATACCCTCCATACTATGGTGGAGGGTATAAAAAGTCACAGTTTTCTGCGTTTTATGGCCTGACATCATCATTGGACCATAGCTTTTCAAAGATGTAGCGAACAGCAACATTATTGTGAATGGCAAGCGTTACTGTGAATGATGTCCTACTTTTATGTCACACAATAGGAATACGTGAAACAAGGCCTTGAATTGCATGACATGTCCCCATGCCACTCAGCACGCGAGATAATGGACTTATATAGAGGTACAGAGAGGTGCAATATTTCATTTCACGTTCGGGGCCTTTTAATTGAACGCCTAGATCTTGTGATTTAAAGCATTTAGCCTATTTTCGAGAGGCTAAATTAAAGCTCACACGAGTCGGTTTCAATTGACCCATTGAATTTTAACTGGAATTATTTTTTTTTGTTGCTCAGTTTAATACAGCTTCCGCAACAGATTATCCCTCTTGCAATAAGTCTAAGCAGATTATTACAATTTAAAATTACAAAATATATTTTTATCTCCTTTCTCTATCTCTCTCTCTTTCTCTCTTAATCACATTATCCGCTTAAATCTATCAAAATTTAATGCCATTTACATCGATTCCATATTCATCGATTATGTCAAAGCGTTCTATTTTTTGCCTTCCATTACTTCTTGAACAACTGGTATGTTAACATCTTGTTAAATGTCATAGATAATATGCCATTTGTTCGCAAAATGTCCTATCGACCTAGACTTCATTCAGCCATTCTACATCATCCTTGCCAACAATGAAAGAGAATGACAAAACAAAGAGGCAAATCGAATAAAAAAAATCCCACTCAAAATAAAATCCATTTTCAATTTATGTAAATTTAATACAACATTATGCATGAGCCACTCATCTTACGGACTCACCCGCTCTCTCACTCTCTCACTCACTCCCTGATGCACTCACTTGCCCCACAAAGTGGGTAAAGTGAAGCCAGCCAGTCTTCCAATGAACGAACGAACTAACATCCATGAATAATGATGGTTCAATAAAAATACCACTCCACATCGAAGTGGAATCGATAAAGACTTTAGTTGTGAATGAGAAAAAAAAAGACGTCACAGTTCCCCTTCTCCCTCCCACCACCCTCCTCATTGATGTTTGAGAAAATAGTAGAAAAAATGATTTTGAATCCTTTACATTTTCCATTCATATGTAAATCGACAAGTTCGACAAAAAAAGAGCCCGGAATGAATTGAATAGTAAAAAAATCACTGCATTAAAATGAATTCTGATGTGTGAATGGAATTGTGTGAAAGAGAAGGGGTGAGAGAGGGGGAAGAGAAAAAAAATGTCAAAGTAAACGTCAGGGCATTTGTGATAAGAGACTTACTGCCTGTTGGTTTTGTTGTTCTTCGATATTCATTGACGACTTGGTATTATATTAAAAAAAAAAAAACATTCTTATAAATACCAGAATTTTCATTTGAAATAAATATTTAATTTTTATACCCTCCACCATAGTATGGAGGGTATATTAAGTTATTCATTCCGTATGTAACACCTCGAAATATACATTTTAAACCCCACAAAGTAAATATATTCTTGATCAGCATAAAATTCTGTGTCGATTTAAAATGTCCGTCCGTCTGTGGAAATCACTCTAGCTTCCAAACGAAATGAAGTAAGTTGATACAAATTTACTCAAATGTGTATTATGTCTGCAGGACTTTTGGTATTGAAAATGGGCCATGTAGGACCACATCTTCGTATAGCCCCCATATAACGGTACCTCCCTATATGCGGTATTTTGATGATTTTAGCGACATTATTTACCGGAATTGTTTCAAAATTGGTATTTGAAGTTTGTAATGGATACTACAGCCTAAAACTGAAAATGGGCCACGTACGTCCACGTCTTCGTATAGCCTCCTTATAACGGTACCCCCGGATATTTGGTATTTTTATGATTTTAGCAACATTATTTACTGGAATTGTTTCAAATTTCGCATTTGAAGTTCGTAATGGATATTACAGCCTGTGACAGAAAATTGTCCCTGCGGGTCCACGTCTCTGTATAGCCCCCATATAACGTTACCCCCTATTTACGGTATTTTTATGATTTTAGCGACATTATTTACCGTAATTATTTCAAATTTTGTATTTGAAATTCGTAATGGATACAACATCCTATGCCAGAAAATTATCTGTGCAGGCTTATGACAAAAGTTGCGTATACAGTCGTCGTATAGACCCTAATATACGGCTACAATAGGTATTTTTAAGATTTTAACTGAATTTTTAACGGATTTTATTTTTTTTTAATTGCCAAATTTTTACTAAATGGTGGAGGGTATTAAAAATTCGGCCCGGGCGTATTTACATCTTTTTACTTGTTTTTTTTTTTTTTTGAGAAGGAAACCTGTTGCTTTTCTTTAAAATTTGGTATTTTTGCTGTGAGGAGTCTTTTTTCGTGCCACTAAAACAGGATTTACCAAAACTACCTCTGATTTTTAGCCATCTACAAAATGGGCTAATCCATCAAAAATTCCATAGCTCTAGCTCGTATCGAGTAATCAATCAAAAGTATTGTACCATTTGTAACGTTCAGTACTTTTGCGTGCTCTTAAAGATTAGCCTTTTTACTGTAAGAGCGAGCCTCACAAAAAAATCGAATTTATATCTGTTACCATTCTCATAGTACAAATGCTGTACCATTTTATACGAGGTAGGACGTTTCGTGCTTTGAAGTTGTGAGGATTCGAAAAATTGTAATTTTTATGATAAGCGCTAAACTTATGTAAAATCTAAAAATTATAGCTCTTATCGATCGATCAACAGAAATGTTGTACAAAATTTGTACTTTTCAGTACCTGTCGTACTTCTAAAGTGTGAAGTTCCGAAAATCCATCATCATCTCGTCTCTTTATACAAAGAGTGAGCCTCATGTAAACGGTAAAACTATCGTTATACTGTGACCTATACGAAGACATGGACCTGTATAGGCCATTACGATATTCAACAAGTAAGGAAAAGTCTAAAGTCGGGCGGAGCCGACTATATGATACCCTACACCATTAGGCATATTTAGTAGAGCTCCCATAACAAAATAATTTATATTGGGATTTTTTTTTTGAAGTAGATCATACTACCTATCAAAATTTGGCTTTAGAGCAGCTACAGTTTGGTTTCAGAGGGAACTATTCTATGGGAGGCAAATCCAATTTTGAATCGATTTTCTGCAAATTTAACAGAGACATTTTTATCTTTTCTACCGAATAACATTGCTATAGAGTGCATGATATCACTTCGAGAAGGATTTTATTTAAACCATTAATAAAATATCAAAAGTCGGGCGGGGCCGACTATATGATACCCTACACCACTATGCATATTTAGTAGAGCTCCCGTAACAAAATAATTTATTTCAATTAGATCATACCACCTATCAACATTTGGATTTAGAGCAGTTATAGCTTGCTATCGAGTGCATGATATCATTTGAAGAAATATATATTGGAGCCGAGTTGCGCAAAATCGAAACGTTCATCATGAAATTCACTCAATTTGGACTGATGTTAGCCATTTGGTGCACAATTAACCCGAAATCGGTTGAAGATATATGTGAGACCTACTTCCAAAACTTAGCAGTTCTCGATAAAATTTGGCAAAGATATTTCCGAGCTTCATAAGATATCTGGTGCAAAATATCATTGTCGTCGAATGTATATTACGAATGTCAGGGACTTAATTACCAAATCGGATGAAACATATATACAGGGTGAGATGAAAAAAACTGCAACCAACTTCAGACTGCTGTCGTTTCTAAGCCACTCGTTCGACAGCTGTTAAAATTATTCCAGTGAGTACCGCTATATGGGGCTATACAAAAACGTGAACCTATAGATTCAATCTTTCTGCAACGGAGCTAGAACGCATTAGGACACACAAATACCAATTTTTAGACAAATCCGTGAAAAAATGTGACAAAAACCATCAAAATACCCAATATCGGAAGGAATCATTATATGGGGGCTATACCAAATCATGGACCTATACATGCAATGTTCCGCCACGGGAGCTAGAACCCATTATGACCAAAAAATACCTATTTTTAGACAAATCCGTGAAAAAATATGGCAAAAATCATCAACATACTAAAAATCAGGAGGTACCGTTATATGGGGACTATACCAAAACGTGGACCAATATACCTCATTTTCAATACCAACCATCCTAGACAAAATACAAATTGTTCTGCTAAATTTGGACGCTCTACGTCAAATAATGTGGGCTGTATCGTGATTTTGACAGACAGACAGACGGACATCGTTAATTCGACTTAGAATTTTATGCAGATATATATATATATATATATATATATATATATATATATATATATATATATATATATATATATATATATATATATATATATATATATATATATATATATATATATATATATACTTTATGGGATCTACGACGAATATTTAGGGATGTTTCGAACGGAATGACAAAGTTAAAATACCCTCCTTCCAAGGTGGAGGGTATAAAAATACCAAAGTATCGATCACCTCAAACAAGCGCTTAGCCGGGAGTGGGCCAAAATACCGCAGAGCAACATTCGAACAGCGTGTGACGGTTTTATTGGCCGTTTGAAGGCCATAATTCGTGCCGAAGTTGACCAATTCGAACAGATAAACTAAACTTATTCTAAAATTTGATGCTATTTCCGACATTTTCTGCTTTCATTCAATAAAATTTAAAAAAATGTGAAAATTAGGGCGTTTGACTTTGTTGGGGTTTTTTAAATCTCACCCTGTTTTGTACCTAAAATCATCAAAGTACCGAAAATATGGAGGTACCGATATATGGTGGCTACACTAGAACGTGGACCTGCATTGACAATTTTCTGTCATAGACAGTAGTACCCATTACGAACTTCAAATACGAAATATAAAACAATTCCGGTGAATAATGTCGCTAAAATCATCGGAATACCGAATATTTAGGGTTACAGATATATGGAGGCTTTACGAAGACGTGGGCCTGCATTACAATTGTACCTGTGACCAAACATTTTTATACCCTCCACCAAAAAAGGTATGGAGGGTATATTAAGTTTGTCATTCCGTTTGTAACTCATCGAAATAATCATTTTAGACCCAACAAAGTATATATATTCTTGATCAGCGTAAAATTCTAAGACGATTTAGCCCTGTCCGTCCGTCTGTCCGTCTGTTGTAATCACGCTACAGTCTAAACGAATTAAGATAGGAAGCTAAAATTTTGCACAGATCTCTCTTTTGTCTGCAGGCAGGTCAAGTTCGAAGATGGGCTATATCGGTCCACGATATCGTATAGCCCCCATATAACGGTACCCCCCGATATTCGGTATTTTGATGATTTTACCCACATTTTTCAACGGAATTGTCTGAAAATCCACACAAGGAGTTCCTTGTGGGTACTTTATACCTCGGTAGAGAATTGTCCATATAGGTCCACGATATCGTATAGCCCCCATGTAACGGTACCCCCCGCTATTCGGTATTTTGATGATTTTACCCACATTTTTCAACGGAATTGTCTGAAAATCCATACAAGGAGTTCCTTGTGGGTACTTTATACCTCGGCAGAGAATTATCTATATAGGTCCACAATATCGTATAGCCCCCATATAACGGTACCCCCCGATATTCGGTATTTTGCTGATTTTACCCACATTTTTCAACGGAATTGTCTGAAAATCCACACAAGGAGTTCCTTGCGGGTACTTTATACCTCGGTAGAGAATTGTTCATATAGGTCCACGATATCGTATAGCCCCCATGTAACGGTACCCCCCGATATTCGGTATTTTGATGATTTTACCCACATTTTTCAACGGAATTGTCTGAAAATCCACAAAAGGAGTCCCTTGTGGGCATTTTACCTACTCAAAATGAAGTGTCTATATAGGTCCACGATATCGTATATCCCCCATATAACTGTAACCTCCGATATTCGGTATTTTGATGATGTTAGCCGCGCTTTTCAATGGAATTGTCTTAAAATCAACACAAGTAGTTCCTTGTGAGTACTTCACCCCCTGAGAGAGAATTGTCTATACAGGTCCACGATATCGTATATCCCCCATATAACGGTACCTCCCGATATTCGGTATTTTATGATTTGACCCACATTTTGTCATCGGAATTGTCTGAAAATCCACACAAGGAGTTCCTTGTGAGTACTTTACACGCAGACATAGATTTGTCTTTATAGGTCCACAATATCGTATATCTCCCCATATATCGGAACTTTCCTATATTAGATATTTTAAAGATTTTAAAAGAATTTTTATTGGATTTTATTTTTTTGAAAATTTTCTAATTCGTTCCAAATGGTGGAGGGTATTCAAAGTTCGGCCCGGCCGAACTTACTGCTTTTTTACTTGTTTAAGAATATTTTTTATCATGAAGAAAAGGCCAAGCAGTTGAAATCGTTCGTTGTTTGAAAAAAGTTTTCGAGGCCTGCCGACAAAGACATTTTTCATTGCTTTTTTAAATATTTTTTGGAAAGAAAAAAGATTAAAAATTATTTCCAACGACTTTTCGTAGAATTTCTGGTGATGTTAGGGAATATTTTGCATAAATTCCTGAACTATGGGATTTAAAAAAATATATTTTTAGGGATTCCTTTTTTAGGGAATATTTTTACGGAAATTTGGTAAAAACACTGATTGTGTAGGACACCTGGCATATAATTTTCAATATTTCAAAAATTAATTATTCAATATTTACTAGCAATAACACTTTTTTAGAATATTCACGATAACCAGTTAACCTTTCTAACTCCTTCCCCTCTTCAATCTGGCATCATTCTTCTCTTCGACATATTTCCCTTCTCGGACATTCTGCATTTTGTTATTATTAATTATTCGCAACCAAGTCATAATTAAATTAAATGGAATTAATTTAAACATCTTAACACTTTAATTTTTTCATTGGACCCAATGGCATTAAGACTTTCTGACTTGCTGTTCGGGTGGCGGGCTGATGGCAGAGACGTGCAATGTCACAGCATTGCTGGTGCACAGTGACTGACTTGGTCAGTGCATTTGCGACAAGGAGGGAATGGAGTATTTAGGGAGGGTGGGTTTAAAATGCATTCTGCAACGCTAAAGGAGTGAAATTAATTTACAAAACAATGAAGGCAAACTGAAACTTAAGGATAAGTAAAATCCTTCACCCTTTCCCTACAACCCCTCCAATCGTTAGGAGATGCAATAGCAGTGGCATTTAACAACTTTTCTTTTACCAACACAAGCTTAACGCTCACATTTATTTAGAATTTTGTTTTTGTTGTGCAGGGCGACTAACTTCTGCCATAGGAATCCCTAGTCAATGGCTATTAGAGTTAAAGTGCCAATAGTTGTGGAGCTGGAAAATGAGAAGTAAAAAAGATAAGTTTCAGGATTCTCCTTTTGCTAGCCAAATCATGCTAGACAATGAAAGCAAAAGCTGTTTGAGAAGAAACAAAAAACTTTTGGAATTGTTATAAATGAGGTTGAAATATTAAAAGCACAACGAGGACAGCAGGAGATTGCATAGAAATTAAAAAAAAAAAAAAATAATAAAAATTGGGTTAAAGTTTAATCCTTTGCTTCGCTGCTGCTCCATTTGCCATGGCAATAGGGCGAATATAGTACAAAAAAATGTGTTATATGTATTTGGTGATATGGCGTAGGAAATCAAATGAAAACTATTTGTTTTCAAATTAAAAATTGCGTTTTCGGCTGTTGGAATTTTATCCAAATTGGTTTAATTAACCGCAATTTGTTGGTAATAAAAATACGGGAAAGCCAGGAAATTTGGGTGAAATGGAGGTGATTTTATTTTGTCAGTGGTGATATATTTGGGACAAAAAGATTGGAAAATAATCTAAAAGAATATATTTTAAAAATCAATGTTTCCTGGTCTGCTGGTCCTTAAATAAAATATTTATTAAAAATCCAAGTTTCTTGGTCGGTGGGTCCTTGAAAAAATATTCATAAAAATCCTCGTTTCTTGGTCAGTGGGTCCTTGAAAAAATGTTCATTAAAAATCCTCGTTTCTTGGTCAGTGGGTCCTTGAAAAAATGTTCATTAAAAATCCTCGTTTCTTGGTCAGTGGGTCCTTGAAAAAATATTCTTTAAAATCCATGTTTACAACCCTGTGGGTCCTTGAAAAAATATTCTTTAAAATCCATGTTTACAACCCTGTGGGTCCTTGAAAAAATATTCTTTAAAAATCCACGTTTACAACTCTTTGGGTCCTTGAAAAAATATTCTTTAAAATCCATGTTTACAACCCTGTGGGTCCTTGAAAAAATATTCTTTAAAAATCCACGTTTACAACTCTTTGGGTCCTTGAAAAAATATTCTTTAAAAATCCACGTTTACAACTCAGTGTGTTCTTGAAAAAATATTCTTTAAAAATCCACGTTTACAACTCAGTGGGTCGTTGAAAAAATATTCTTTAAAAATCCACGTTTCCTGGTCATTTGGTCCTTGAAAAAATATTCTTTAAAAATCCACGTTTCTTGGTCTGTAGGTCCTTGAAAAAATATTCTTTAAAAATCCACGTTTCTTGGTCTGTAGGTCCTTGAAAAAATATTCTTTAAAAATCCACGTTTCCTGGTCATTTGGTCCTTGAAAAAATATTCATTAAAAAGCCACGTTTCTTGGTCTGTAGGTCCTTGAAAAAATATTCTTTAAAAATCCACGTTTCCTGGTCATTTGGTCCTTGAAAAAATATTCATTAAAAAACCACGTTTCTTGGTATGAGAACCTTGTAAAAAGTATTCTTTAAAAAATCCAGGTTTGTTGGTAATTTGGTCGTTGAACAAATATTCTTTAAAAATCATATTTAGTCCTTGATAAAATATTCTGTGGGTCATTCATAAAATATTCTTGAATTATTTTTTTTAATATTTTTTAAAAGTCTACGTCCTTAAGTTTTGACCAAATATTTTTTAAAAGTCCACGTTCTTAAGTTTTGAGCAAATATTTTTTAAAAGTCCACGTCCTTAAGTTTTGAGCAAATATTTTTTAAAAGTCCACGTCCTTAAGTTTTGAGCAAATATTTTTTAAAAGTCCACGTCCTTAAGTTTTCAGCAAATATTTTTAAAAAATCCACGACCTTAAGTTTTGACCAAATATTTTTTTAGAAATCCACGTCCTTAAGTTTTGACCAAATATTTTTTAAAAATCTACGTCCTTAAGTGTTGAAAAAATATTTTTTAAAAATCCACGTCTTTAACTTTTGAAAAAATATTTTTTAAATATCCAAGTCCTTAAGTTTTGACAAAATAAATTATAATTTATAATATTTACATAATTTAAATAATAAATTAAAATATTCTTTAAAAATACACGTTTCGTGGACAATTAGTCCTTGTAAATATATTCCTTCAAATCTACGTTTCGTGGTCCTTTGATCCTTGAAAAATATTCTTTAAAAATCCACGTTAATTAGCCCATTAGTCTCTACAAATATATTCCTTAAAAATCCATATTAAGTGGATTTGTATTTTTTTATTTTTTAAAAATCCACGTTAAGTGGATTATGTGCGTATTGTTTAAATATCTACGTTTCCTGGTCATTTGGTCAATGAAAAAATATTTTTTAAAAATCCACGTTTCCTGGTCAGTGGGTCCTTAAAAAAAATATTCTTTAAAAATTCACGTTTCCTGGTCAGTGGGTCCTTGAAAAAATATTCTTTAAAAATCCACGTTTCTTGGTCTATGGATTCTTGAAAAAATATTCTTTAAAAATCCACGTTTCTTGGTCGTTTGGTCCTTGAAAAAATATTCTTTAAAAATGAACGATTCCTGGCCAATGGTTCCTTAAAAAATATTTTTTAAAAATCCACGTTTCTTATAGATTTGGTCCCTGAAAAGTATTTTTTACAAATCCATGTTTCTTAGAGATTTGATCCTTGTAAGAATATTCTTTAAAAATCCACGTTTCTTGTTCTGTGGGTCCTTTAAAATATATTTTTAAAAATCCACGTTTCTTGGTCATTTGGTCCTTGAAAAAATATTCGTTAAAAATCCAAGTTTTTTGGTCTGTGAGTCCTTGAAAAAATATTCTTTGAAAATCCAAGTTTCTTGGTCTGTGGGTCCTTGAAAAAATATTCTTTGAAAATCCAAGTTTCTTGATCTGTGGGTCCTTGAAAAAATATTCTTTGAAAATCCAAGTTTCTTGGTCTATGGGTCCTTGAAAAAATATTCTTTAAAAATCCACGTTTATTGGTCTATGGGTCCTTGAAAAAATATTCTTTAAAAATCCACGTTTCTTGGTCCAGGGGTCCTTGAAAAATATTCTTTAAAAATCCACGTTTCTTGGTCTATGGGTCCTTGAAAAAATATTCTTTAAAAAATCCACGTTTCTTGTTCTGTGGGTGCTTGAAAAAATATTCTTTAAAAATCCACGATTCCTCTTAATTTGGTCCTTGAAAAAATCAACGTTCCTTGGTATTAAGGGCCTTGAAAAAATATTCTTCAAAAATACAAGTTTCTTGGAGTGATGGTCCTTGATAAAATATGCTTTTAAATCGACGTTTCTTGGTATGAGGGTCCTAGAAAAACTATTCTTTAAAAATACACTTTTTTCACCCAAAAATAATTTTTATCACATACCCCATAATTTTCGATTCCCTGCAATTATTTCAAATAAATATTTTTATTTGGCGAGAAGAAATGACTTAATTATCAAAAATAATTTTTATCACATACCCCATAATTTTCGATTCCCTGCAATTATTTCAAATAAATATTTTTATTTGGCGAGAAGAAATTACTTAATTATCATTTGATGGTTTCGTGCACCCAAAAATAAATTCCGCTCATTAAATAATGTGGTTATGGCCTAAAGCAATTTCGCATGTTCTGTTGTTAGTTATGTTCGGAGCGATCCGCCGGAATGCGATTCAATGGAAATGCCATTGAAATAATACACTATCGCCCTCAATATCATTCAAATGCTCTCCATCTGTATCTCTCCCTCGCTCCCCCGCTCTTGACAACCCTGCTGTTGCCGCAAAAAGTACTGATTTCTAGCCAAAAAAAAAAAATTAAACTGATTTAATATTTATGTGTATGAGTGAGGTGAGTATGTATTTTGTTTTTTTTTTCTTTCTGGCAATTACTATTCTATGTTCTATGGCCAAAAACAATTTCCCAAAGTACGGTCTATAATTTTTGGCATTGGTTTTGTAGCTGTCGAATGATGTTGATGTGGATATTGCTGTTGCTGTTGTAGTTGTTGCTGTTACCATTGTTGCTACAGCAACAAAACAAATGTGAATCATTTAAAAGTAAATACCAATTGTGGTTTACATTGATTCCGAAAGGGAGATTAAATTTATATGTAGGCCAATCGAACGAATGAATGAATGGCCGGCCAATGCATTGCTCAATGGCCAAACAATGAATGCTAAATAATAATAATAATAATAATAATAATAATAATAATAATGGCAGAAGCATCGGCAACAACAACAACTATGGACATATTTCCCCAAATATTTATATACAAATATGTGCGTACGAATGTATGGGGCCATTGTTATTTTGAATTCCAGTGTGTCATTCAATGATTACAGTGTGTGTGCGAGTATTTCGAAGGGAGTATTAGGCAATATTATTCTGTATTGTGTGAAATATATGTTAAGTAAATTTAAAAACGTTGGATTGTGAAAGAAATTTTTTTTTCAAGGACCAATAGAACAAGAAACATGGATTTTGTAAAGAATATTTTTTTCAAGAACACAAAGACCAAGAAACGTGGATTTTCAAATAATTTTTTTCAGGGACACAGGGAGCAAAAACTTGGATTTTTAAAGAATTTTCCAAGGACCAATAATCGCGGATTTTTAGAGAATATTTTTTCAAGGACCAAGAAGCGAATTTTTTAGGGAATATTTTTGAAACGTGGACATTTAAAGAATATTTTTCAAGAACCTATAAACGTGAGTTTTCTAAGAATAGTTTTCCAAGGACCTTTATATTTTTTAAGGACCTTCATATCTTTATGAAGGTTCTTCAAACCAAGAAAATTTGATTTTTAAAGAATATTTTTTTCATGGACACACTGACCAAGTAATGAGATTTTTCAAAAATATTTTTCAAGGACCTTCATACCAAGAAACTTGGATTTTAAAGAAGTTTTATTTAAGGACACAGACGACCAACTGACCAGGAATATTTTTTAAACACCTTCACACAGGAAACATTGATTTTTAGGAATATTTTTCCAAAGATGCACAGACCAGAAAAAGGCGGATTTTTAAAAAGTTGTTTTTCCAGGACCTTCATACCAAGAAACGTGGATTTTTATAGAATATTTTTTCAAGGACCTTCATACCATCAAACGTTGATTTTTAAAGAATATTTTTTCAAGGACCTTCATAGCATGAAACTTGGATTTTTAAAGAATATTTTTCTCAAGGACCAAATGACCAGGAAACGTCGATTTGTAAAGAATATTTTTTTTCAAGGACCAAATAATCAGGAAACGTGGATTTTTTTAAGAATATTTTTTAAGGACCCATAGACCAATAAACATAAATATTTTTTCATGGACCAATAGACGTGGATTTCTAAAAAATATTTTTTAAGGACCAAATGACCAATGAACAAAGGTTTTCAATATTATTTCAAAGTTTTTCACATTAAAGAAAATTTTTTTTTCAGGATCATCACTCCAATAGACGTGTATTCTTAAAGAATATTTTTTCAAGGACCTTTAATCCAATAAACATGGATTCTTAAAGAATATTTTTTCAAGAACCTTTAATCCACTAAACATGGATTCTTAAAGAGTATTTTTTTAAGGACTATCCCACCAAGAAACGTGGATTTTTTTCAAGGGTACATAGACCACACAGATCATGAAACATGGACTTTTAAAGAATATTTTTTCAAGTTCCCACGGGCAAGAAATGTGGATTTTTAAAGAATATTCTTTCATGGACCCACAGATCAAGAAACGTGGATTTTTAAAGAATATTTTTTCAAGGACCTTTAATCCAATAAACGTTGATTCTTAAATGATATTTTTCCAAGGACCTTTAATCCAATAAACGTGGCTTCTTATAGAAAATTTTTTCAAGGACCTTGAATCCAATAAACTTGGATTCTTAAAGAATACTTTTTCAATGACTATCCCACCAAGAAACTTCGATTTTTTGGATTTTTTTCAAGGGTCCATAGACCAAGAAACGTGGATTTTTAAAGAATATTCTTTGAAGGATTCAGAAACCAAAATGTAGATTTTTACAATTTTTTTTTAAGAATGATTTTTGATGGAAACGTGGATTTTTAAATAATTTTTTTTTTTTTTGAAGGACTTAGAAACCAAAATATGGATTTTTACAGAATATTTTTTTAAGAATGATTTTTGAATTTAACTTGGATTTTTAAATATTTCTTTTTTTTTGAAGGACCACCACAAAGAATCGTGAATTTTTAAATAATTTTTTTTTGAAGGACCACCACCAAGAAACGTGGATTTTTAAATAATTTTTTTTGAAGGACCACCACAAAGAATCGTGAATTTTTAAATAATATTTTTTATGGACTCACCACGAAACATGGATTTTTAAACAATATTTATTCAAGGAGTCACCAAGAATCGTAGGTTTTTTAAGAATATTTTTTCGTGAATCAACACAGACCAAGAAAAGTGCATTTTTAAACGATGTTTTTTCAAGGACTCACAGACCAAGAAACGTAGATTTGAGTATTTTAAATTATATTTACTTTTTTAAATACACTACATCCCTTCAAGCCGTTAGTTAATAGTTAAGTATTTAAAGTTCCAATGCAAATTTAAATTTCATATCCCAAAAAAAAAAAAAAAACAAATAAATACATATGTATATGAATAAATCAAACATGACATCTGAATATGTTTATTTACAAAACATATTTTGTAAACAGTGAAGATAAAATATTATGTGGGTGCCATATATTAGGGTAGATTAAAAAAATATACGCAAAAATGACTCCAAAGGCCTTAAGGGATATTCCGTTGAACGATTTTACTGTTAGGAGCCATGATCACTGCCGCAATAGTCTTTCAAAAATTATTATTTAATTCATAAAAATTGAGAAATGGAGATTTTTTTCAAGTATCCCTAAAAAAATTCTTCAAACATTCAAAAAATTTCCTTTGGCAGTCCTTCAAAGGATGTATCTGCTAATGCCCCATTTAAAATTAAAATTAATACAAAATTGAAATTTAATTCAAAATTATGTATCGTCGTAAAATATTGAGTATTTTAAACCACCCTAATATCTATTTGCAAAACATTTGATATCCATATGATAAAAACTTTGTTTGTTTTACTTTGGAAAATCACTTCGTGGTTACGATAGCTTCTTGACTGAGAAGAGTTATTCTCTGCTATGATATTCAAAAGTTTTATGAAATTTCCATAAAACAACAACAGCAACAACAACGACGACATGAAAAGAACAACATCTTCATACTAATCTACTTATGTCATTTGGCGTTTAACTTGGTGAGAATGTGCTGCTCTTAAGAGTGACATGAAGACGACGACGATGAAGATGATGATGACGTAGATGATGTAGAACATATGATGAAGTTATTCGCATCATGAAAAGTTGGTGTTTGCTTTAAGAAGATAATTTTTCATAGAGATATTTGACTTAGCTCTTATGATATCTAGATCAAGTGGAAGTTATGAATATTAAATTGGGTTAATATTTAATAGGGAGTGATAGTTTGAAAAGAGAGAACACATTTAGGAAGTTTAGAAAGTGGTTGCAAAATAAATATCAGAAATTGGATAATAACTTCATTTGTTAAAGCTTGACGATTTGTTATCCTAATATAGTGGCAATTTGTTGCCAAATATAACTGCTCTTTGATTTAGTCCTTGAAAAAATATTCTTTAAAAATTCACGACTGTTGAAAAAATATTCTTTAAAAATTAATGTCTATTGGAATGATGATCCTTGAAAAAAATTATTTAAAATTCACGTCTATTGGCGTGATGATCCTTGAAAAAATAGTTTTTAAAAGTCCACGTTTATTGAGATCCTTGAAAAAATGTCCTTAAAAATTCCAACTCTATTGGAATTATGATCCTTGAAAAAATATTATTTAAAAATCCAAATCTTGGTCCTTGAAAAAAAAATTCCTGAAAAATAAACGTTTCTTGGTCCTTGAAAAAATAATCTTTAAAAATCCAAATCCAAATCTTGGTCCTTGACAAAAAAAAAAAATTCCTGAAAAATAAACGTTTTTTGGTCCTTGAAAACATAATCTTTAAAAATCCAAATCCAAATCTTGGTCCTTGACAAAAAAAAAAAATTCCTGAAAAATAAACGTTTTTTGGTCCTTGAAAACATAATCTTTAAAAATCCACGTTTCTTTGGTTATTTGGTCCTTGAAAAAATAATCTTTAAAAATCCACGTTTCTTTGGTTATTTGGTCCTTGAAAAAATAATCTTTATAAATCCACGTTTCTTTGGTTATTTGGTCCTTGAAAAAATAATCTTTAAAAATCCACGTTTCTTTGGTTATTTGGTCCTTGAAAAAATAATCTTTAAAAATCCACGTTTCTTTGGTTATTTGGTCCTTGAAAAAATAATCTTTAAAAATTCACGTTTCTTTGGTTATTTGGTCCTTGAAAAAATAATCTTTAAAAATCCACGTTTCTTTGGTTAATTGGTCCTTGAATAAATATTCTTTAAAAACCCACGTTTCTTTGGTCATTTGGTCCTTGAAAAAATATTCTTTAAAAAATCCACGTTTCTTGGACCCTTGGTCTTTGGGTCCTTGAAAAAATATTCTTTGAAAATCCACGTTTATTGGACTTTGGGTCCTTGAAAAAATATGCTATAAAAAATCCATGTTTCTTGGATCCTTGACAAAAATATTCTATAAATAATCCAAGTTTCTTTGATCCTTGACAAAAATATTCTTTAAAAAATCTAAGATTCATAGATCCTTGAAAAAATATTCTTTAAAAAATCCACGTTTCTTGGATCCTTGAAAATATATTCTTTAAAAATCCACGTTTATTGGTCCTTGAAAAAATATTCTTTAAAAATCCACGTTTATTGGTCCTTGAAAAAATATTCTTTAAAAATTTACCTTTATTGGTCCTTGAAAACATATTCCTTAAAAATTTACGTTTATTGGTCCTTGAAAAAATATTCTTTAAAAATCCGAGATTCTTAGATCCTTGAACAAATATTCTTTAAAAATCCGAGATTCTTAGATCCTTGAACAAATATTCTTTAAAAATCCGAGATTCTTAGATCCTTGAACAAATATTCTTTAAAAATCCGAGATTCTTAGATCCTTGAACAAATATTCTTTAAAAAATCCACGTTTATTGCTCCTTGAAAAATATTCTTTAAAAATCCACGTTTATTGCTCCTTGAAAAATATTCTTTAAAAATCCACGTTTATTGCTCCTTGAAAAATATTCTTTAAAAATCCACGTTTATTGCTCCTTGAAAAATATTCTTTAAAAATCCACGTTTATTGCTCCTTGAAAAATATTCTTTAAAAATCCACGTTTATTGGTCCTTGAAAAAATATTCTTTAAAAATCCACGTTTATTGGTCCTTGAAAAAATATTCTTTAAAATTCACGTTTATTGGTCCTTGAAAAAATATTCTTTAAAAATCCACGTTTATTGGTCCTTGAAAAAATATTCTTTAAAAATCCACGTTTATTGGTCCTTGAAAAAATATTCTTAAAATATCCACGTTTATTGGTCCTTGAAAAATATTCTTTAAAAATCCACGTTTATTGGTCCTTGAAAAAATATTCTTTAAAAATCCACGTTTATTGGTCCTTGAAAAAATATTCTTTAAAAATCCACGTTTATTGGTCCTTGAAAAAATATTCTTTAAAAATCCACATTTATTGGTCCTTGAAAAAATATTCTTTAAAAATCCACGTTCAAAATCCACTTTTAAATTTCTTTGGCCCTTGAAAAGGTCCTTAGAGACCCATATGTATAACTCCTTTAAAATAAAGTCTTTAAAAATATTTAAAATATATATTTCATATATGTTTGAAAGAATATACATGTAAGTTATTTTATCCATAAGCCATAAATAATTTAAATTCTTCCAAATACACACACACACATGTGAGGATGTTCGTTTTCCCCACTCACTGACAAACAATCAATTCACATCGCTTATAATGGTTCGAACAAGTACATCATACCGATACACCATTTTCGAACAACAGCAACATACAAGACCACCAACATGGCAATCTGTTACATTGCAATAAAATTTGTGGTTTATACCAGCCAAACTAAGTGGTAGGTAAAAAAAACGAGACAAAAGTCATGTTGCATCCAGTGAACAGCAGCAGCTTCCCAAAAAAGAGACGTCTTTAATAAAATCTATCAAAAAAAACGTAACGTTGTCGTTATGTCGATTTACAACAAGTTGGATAAAAATAATGGTTTGAACATCCCTATTCAACATGATCCTAACATGGTCACTTCGTTAGCGCGCATAGAAATTTTCAAAAATTTTCCAACACCCATGCACCTGAAAAAACTGTTATCCTTTTTGGGGGTATTGCTCTTGTTGCTGTCCAGAAGGATATGATGAATGTTTAACGTCGATATGTTGAAACACGGGTGTAGGTGTGTCCGGTAGTTTGGCAAGTGAAAAATATCCAGATATTCATCATATTTTATGGAAGGCAAAGTGCAAGGATGCTGTTTATAAAAAATATGTGATAGCATTGATGTGAACATGCACATTCATGTGTGTGTAAAATTTTCAAATATTTTAGGGATTTTCTCTATGGATATATTTTCTATGTGTTGTGAAATCCAATTTTCTTTTCAATTTATGTTCATAGTTTTTTGGTCAATGGAATCAATATGTTCGAAATTTCAAATAGTCAAACATTTTAACTTGAATTTTGTTAAAGAATTTACTTTAAAGAAAGACTACAGGAAAATAGTTTTCAAGGATCTCCAGCGCAAAAAATACAAATTTTTTAAAATATATTTTCAAGAATATTTTTTAAGGACTCACAGACCAAGAAACGTGGATTTTTAAGGATTTTTAAAAAATATTTTTTCAAGGACCAAATATCTAAGAAACTTGGATTTTTCAAGAATATTTTTTCAAGGACGAAATATCCAATAAACGTGAATTTTTAAAGAATATTTTTTTCAGGACCAAGAAACGTGAATTTTTAAAGAATATTTTTTCAAGGACCAAGAAACGTGGATTTTTAAAGAATATTTTTTCAAGGACCAAGAAACGTGAATATTTAAAGAATATTTTTTCAAGGACCAAGAAACGTGAATTTTTAAAGAATATTTTTTCAAGGACCAAGAAACGTGAATTTTTAAAGAATATTTTTTCAAGGACCAAATGACCAAGAAACGTGGATTTTTAAAGAATATTTTCTCAAGGACCTATAGACCAAGAAACGTGGATTTTTAAGGAATATTTTTTTAAGGACCTTCAGTCCAATAAACCTCGGTTTTTAAAGAATATTTTTTCAAGGACATTCAGTCCAATAAACTTGGATTTTAAAGAATATTTTTCAAGGAACTTCAGTCCAATAAACCTGGATTTTTAAAGAATATTTTTCAAGGACCTTCAATCCAATAAACGTGAATTTTTAAAGAATATTTTTTCAAGGACCTTCAATCCAATAAACGTGGATTTTTAAAGAATATTTTTCAAGGATCTTCAATCCAATAAACGTGGATTTTTAAAAAATATGTTTTCGAGGACCTTCTATCCAATAAACGTGGATTTTTAAAGAATATTTTTTTAAGGATCTTCAATCCAATAAATGTGGATTTTTAAAGAATATTTTTTCAAGGACCTTCAATCCAATAAACGTGGATTTTTAAAGAATATTTTTCGAAGATCTTCAATCCAATAAATGTGGATTTTTAAAGAATATTTTTTCAAGGACCAAATGAACGTGGATTTTTAAAGAATATTTTTTCAAGGACCTTCAATCCAATGAACGTGGATTTTTAAAGAATATTTTTTCAAGGACCAAATATCCAATAAGCGTGGATTTTTAAAGAATATTTTTTCAAGGACCAAATATCCAATAAACGTGGATTTTTAAAGAATATTTTTTCAAGGACCAAATATCCAATAATCGTGGATTTTTAAAGAATATTTTTTCAAGGACCTTCAATCCAATAAACGTGGAGAATATTTTTTCAAGGACCTTCAATCCAATGAACGTGGATTTTTAAAGAATATTTTTTCAAGGACCAAATATCCAATAAACGTGGATTTTTAAAGAATATTTTTTCAAGGACCTTCAATCCAATGAACGTGGATTTTTAAAGAATATTTTTTCAAGGACCAAATATCCAATAAACGTGGATTTTTAAAGAATATTTTTTCAAGGACCAAATATCCAATAATCGTGGATTTTTAAAGAATATTTTTTCAAGGACCTTCAGTTGAAGAAACGTGGATTTTTAAAGAATATTTTTTCAAGGACCAAATGGCCAAGAAACGTGGTATTTAAAGAATATTTTTTCAAGGACCAAATGACCAAGAAACGTGGATTTTTATAAATATTTTTTCAAGGACCAAATGGCCAAGAAACGTGGTATTTAAAGAATATTTTTTCAAGGACCAAATGACCAAGAAACGTGGATTTTTATAAATATTTTTTCAAGGACCAAATGACCAAGAAACGTGGATTTTTAAAGAATATTTTTTCAAGGACCAAATGACCAAGAAACGTGGATTTTTAAAGAATATTTTTTCAAGGACCAAATGACCAAGAAACGTGGATTTTTTTAAAGGACCTTCCTGTGAACTATAATTCACTTTAATTAGACCTCTCATTTCCTTTGTCGTTTTATAAATTACTTCCATATTTACTTAATAAATTAATTTAAACATAGAATCATCATTCATCCAAACACATGCAAATAATATTCAACATATGAATCCATAGATGGATGGTTGGTTGGATGCATACAAATAAAGTCATCAATTTTAATTAGTTACACCGTTGTGTGGTGTAAACAAAGCTGCCACCTTTTATGGAAATATTTCAGGTAGGCCACCGCCATGCCACAGCTAAGAACTGCTCTCCGTGGGATACATATTGCCGAAAGGAGTTCATGCATTTGTGGCGGCGGTAACATTAATTTCCTTCAACAGGACATAACACTGACACAGAGCGGAAGAGTTGTGAGATAGTGTGGGTGAAAGTAAATATTATGCTTAATACTTTTCGACGCGGGGAGGTTGCGGGGAGATTAGGACCAGGCTACAATGCCCATATATGCATCAACACGATGGCTACATTTTTAGTTGCAATGACTCTTGTGGCAAGGTATGGAGTAGGTGTACATGTGTGTTAGTGTTTTCTATGTGTGTGTGTGGTTTGTTTATTTACAATATGCGTTTGGCAACACCAAACAAACCCTGGTATCCATGTCCGTCTAAATAATGTGCCGAGTGCAAACAATGGAACCTGCTCAAATGTAGCCACACAGGATATACACCTTGAAGCCTGCCTTTGCAAAAAAGCTCTAATATTTGATAAAGTAGGAAATGTATGCGTGGAGGTGTGTTGATGAAATTTATGTTGTCTAGTTAGTGGGGTCACATACACACACTCGTAGAAAGCGGTAAATATTGTAGGAAGGGAAGGGGTGAGATTACACTGGTCATCAGGGATCAGTATGAAGGAAATTTTAAGTAAAATTAGTTTTCAGGGACTAAACGATGATCTAAGGAATTTTTGCAAGGAATTAAAACACGAAAATATGGATCTGTTGGGAATATTGCTTCAAGGACCGAACGTGTATTTTTAAAGGAACGAATGTGGATTTTTATAAATATTTTTCCAAGGACCAAATATGGATTTTTAACACTATTTGTTTTAAAAATATTTTTTCCGAGACCAATAGAGGTTTTCAAAGAATATTTTTTCAAAGATCATCACCCCACAAAAATTGGATTTTTTGGACATTTCTTCAAGGACCACTAGAGGATTTTTTTGGAATTTATTTTACGTACCAATAATGGATTTTTATGAATATTTTTTCCTCTACTACACACAGATTTTAAGAGTATTTTTAAGAACTATTAGCAAATTTTAAAAAATTGTTTTATTAAGGATCACACCAAGGAATTTAAATTCTTTGAGAATATTTTTCAAGGAACAATCATAGGTTTTTTAAGAATATGTTTCAAGACCAATAGAAATTTTTAAGAAAATGATTTTTTCATGGGCCAAAAGTGGGTTCTTAAGAATATCTTGTCAAGTACAGCAAATACATATGGAATTTCAAGAATTTGTTTTCAAGGACCTAACGTTGTCTTTTAAGAATATTTCTTGACGGACCAATAAATATTTTTTTTTTTTGGGAATATTATTTTCAAGAACCAAACTGAATTTTTATTTTATTTTTTCAAGGATCAGTTAGTCATTTTTTAAAAATATTTTTGTAAGGACCAACAGTGGACAAAAAATATTTTAACAATGTTCAAGAATCATTAGTTCATTTCTTCTAAAATTTTTCATGGAAAAATATCGGTATTCTAAGAATTTCATTTTAAGAACAAGAAGTGGATTCTTAAAAACATTTATTTAATAAACAAAATGGATTTTTACGAAAATATTTTTAAGGATATATCTTGGATTAAAAAAAAATTAAGGATCAAACGTGGATTTTGAGTTATATTTTCGTAAGGATCATGTTTGGAATTTTAAATATATTGTTTCAATCAAAAAGCGTGTTAGGAAAATAGGAGTTTTTGCTCAAATTATGCCAAATCCCAGACTTTTGGGTCTATAATCGGGAAAAGTTTAATGTAGGTTAATTATAAACCCAAGAAGATCTCCAGGTTTTCTAGGGACAAAAGAAGACCTCCAGGTCACCTCCTACTAACTGTAAAGTAATTCCAAGTATTCTAAATATAATATAAATTTTTATAGAGACCAGGTCTTCTAGAGACAAGAGAAGACCTCCAGGTCACTTCCTACTAACAGTAAAATAATTCCAAGTATTCTAGATATAATATAAATTTTTCTAGAGACCATATATTGTTTTTTGTACACAGTAGCAGACCTGGAGGTCTTCTATTGTATTTATATAACATCTGGAGGTCTTTTATTGTCTATACAAAACCTAGAGGTCTTCCATTGTCTATACAAGACCTGGAGGTCTTCCATTGTCTATGCACGATCTGGAGGTCTTCTATTGTCTATAGAACACCTAAAGATCTTCTATTGTCTTTAGGAGACCTTGTGGTCTTCTACTGTTTGCAGGAGACCTGGAGGTCTTCTATTGCCTGTAGGAGACCAGGAGGTCTTCTATTTACTTCATATGAAAAGTAGAGAGGAAGCGAAAATGTAAATAGAAACGAGCTTTAATCAAAATGGCCACAAAACCGTAGGTCGTTTTCCCCAGTCATTTACCCCAATCTAAGGAGAATCCCTAAAAAGAAGGTTGTAGAGGGGAGTTTGGCATTGGACCAGTAATGATCTAGCCGAAGACGGTGCTCTGCGCTATCAATGATCGTAACACATTTGTACAAGTCCCCTGTAGCAGGATCTTCGGATAAAGATCTGCACCTAGTAATAGGTCAATAGGACGGGAAGAAAAGGGATCTGGGTCAGCCAAACGAAGATTTGGCAATTACGAAATTGTGTCATGTCTGGTGGAAAAGGATGACAGTTTTTCTGCAGAACCAAAACGTCTGTTTCCTTTGTCTGCGTAGCATCCAATGGAGAACTGATACGAATGGGGCATTGCTTACGGGAATTTTTTTTAAACGAACCCACTAACCCCCGAGATGGTAGCTTGAGCGTTTTTCGCGCCTATACCCAATCTTTTCTGCATACTTTCAGAAACACAAGACGCTTTTAAAGGAGGATCTATCAAGGCTCTAGCTGGATACGTCGTACCTTTGTGCAAAATATAGACCATAGCTGTGCCTAACAATATTTTTCTGCTCTGGGTGGTATGAAATACTTGTCGGTTTTAAGACTCTCGTAGAATTAGTAGGTAAAGTTACCTGATCGGGACTTCTTACATTCGAAATCATCGAGGTTCGTGGCCTCGATATGTAGCAGCGTATGATGTCGTTTTGAAAATTCTGAAACTTTGAAATTTTTGAAGAGGGTCATTTTTGCTGAGTGTAGGTGAGATATGACAGGGTTTTTTGAAAGTCGTACTTTTAAGGTATAACAAGTAAAAAAGGCTTAAGTTCAGCGGGCCGAACTTTGTATTACCTCCACCATTTAGTACAAATCTGACAATTAAAAAAAAAAATAAAATCCTGAGCTATTTTCTGTCTTAGGCTGTAGTATCCATTACGAACTTAAAATACCAAATTTGAAACAATTCCGGTAAATAATGTCGCTAAAATCATCAAAATACCGAATATCGGGAGGTACCGTTATATGGGGGCGCTACGAAGACGTGGACCTACATGGCTCATTTTCTGTCTTAGGCTGTAGTATCCATTACGAACTTAAAATACAAAATTTGAAACAATTCCGGTAAATAATGTCGCTAAAATCATCAAAATACCGAATATAGGGAGGTAACATGGGGGTTATAAAACGTGGACCTGTAGGCTGTAGTATACATTACGAACTCCAAATACAAAATTTTAAATAATTCTGGTATATAATATGGCTAAAGTCATGAAAATACCGAATATCGGGAGGTAACGTTATATGGGGGCTATATGACCCATTTTCAATGCCAAAAGTCCTGCAGTCATAATATACATTTAAGTAAAATTGTATCAATCTTCCTCATTACGTTCGGAAGCTAAAGTGACATCGGACATCGCAAAATCGATATAAAATTTTATGGTGAACAAGAATATATATACTTTGTGGGGTCTAAAATGTATATTTGGAGGTGTTACAAACGGAATGACCCTCCATACTATGGTGGAGAGTATAAAAAGCCTTAGTACCTTTTATACAAAAAAAAGTAAAAGGTACAAAATTGATATTTTTATGACGATAAGCGGTTGGTGTTTGAAATTTGACACTAGGATAACTGTTGCTACAAAGGATTTAAATAAGCCTGGATTTGGTGGAAATTTATCCTTTAGAGTAACAATATGTTCTAAATGGTACGAAACTTTCAAATATTGACATAAGAATTACTTTAGGGGCATTTGATTAAAATAATGAAGTAATTTTGGAATTTCGTACTAGAAGTGAAAATAAAGGAGTAATTGGTACTAAATTTGGTACCACTGCTATGAAATGAAAGAATATGGTGGATGTTTCGAAATTTTTATTGGGAGTGGCTTTGGGATATTCCAAAATGTCTATTGGCTGTAGCTTGGGGAGTTTTTTCCATTTCACGTACAAAAGGTACTAAATGATATTTAATTTTCAGGCACTCGTACTAAGTAAATGGAAGTATCCAATGAATCCTGAAATGTAACAACCAGGTATTTGAAGGTTGGAGTGGTTCTTTCTTAGAAATTAGTACTACAAATAAACAAAAATTCTCAATGGTACAAAACCTGTATAGGTTTCATACATTTATACAATATGTTCACGATAAGTACTACAATTCAATCAAGTACTGATTTTCGTTGAAAACTTGTATTCTAGTGTTGACCCCTCATTCCACCACCACCACCTCCCCCAATCCTGAGTACTGAGCACCTAACATTTGTTAAATACCTGTCTGCAGAATATTTATCATATAATAAATTCTATGGCCAGTATGGCCAGCTGACTTTAATGCCAGTGTGTGCGTGTATGTGCAGTACAGCATTGTTCTCTTCGACACTCAAATGTTATCTGCAAAACATGCAACATTGCAACATTGTTCAACTATCAGATTCATTTCTCCACCTCTCTACACTCCCTAAACCCCGTCACATCTTCAGCGTACAAAAGGCGTAATTTTAGCATTCATAGATTATAAAGTAAGTTTGGCAAACAGCGTCCCCTAATGTCCCTTGGGGAGGGGGCGGGTGGTATTTATAGTTGCCATACATTTTCTCACACCCAAGGCGAGTCGGACAACCACCTGTGTATCCGTTTGCCAGGACTGCGAACAATAATGTGCGAAGGTATTTATTGTTTGCATAGTTTACACTCACTCACACACATACACGTAAATAGACAATGCTACAAACGGACGATACTTCGCTGTGGAATTTTTCACAATTGAAAATTTATTTTCAAGCTTTGGCTGAGGTTTAACGCTGAACAGCGTTTTGGTGCATCCATTCTCATTAGTTACTTGGGAAATTTATGACATTGCTTAGTTTGCCGCTGACAATGGAGATTAGTGGAGTGGAGAATTATCTGGCCGATACAATGATTATAGTGGAAAAAAGGTATTGAAGAACTTAAAAGAAAAAAATCAGTACTGGCTGGGATTTGGGATTCGGTCTGAACTTTGAATACCCTCCACCATTTGGAACGAATTTGACAATTTTCAAAAAAAAATAAATTAATAAATAAATAAATAAATAAATAAAATAAAATAAAATCCGTTAAACATGCTGTTAAAATCTTAGAAATACCAAATGTAGGGTGCTATACGAAGACGTTGACCTGCACAGACAATTTTCTGTTTTAGGCTGCAATATCCATTACGAACTTCAAGTACCAAATTTGAAATATTTCCGGTAAATAATGTAGCTAAAGTCAATAAAATACCGAATACTGGGAGGTACCCTTATATCGAGGCTATACGAAGACGTGGACCTGCACAGACAATTTTCTGTCCTAGGATGTAGTATTCATTGCGAGCTTCAAATACCAAATTTGAAACAATTCCGGTGAAGAATATCGCTAAAATAATCAAAATACCGAATATCGGGAGGTACCGTTATCCATTACGAACTTTAAATACCAAATTTGAAACGATTCCGGTGATGAATGTCGCTAAAATCATCAAAATACTGAATATCGGGAGGTACCCTTATATGGGGGCTATACGAAGACGTGGACCTGCACAGACAACTTTCTGTTTTAGGCTGCAGTATCCATTACGAACTTCAAATACCAAATTTAAAATAGTTCCGGTAAATAATGTCTCTAAAATCATCAAAATACCGAATATCGGGAGGTACCGTTATATGGGGGCTATACGAAGACATGGACCTGCACAAACAATTTTCTGTCATACTCTGTAGTATCCACTAAGAACTTCAAATACCAAATTTGAAACAATTCCAGTGAATATTAACCTAAAATCATCAAAATACCGAATATCGGGAGGTACCGTTATATGGGGGCTATACGAAGACGTGGACCTGCACAGACAATTTTCTGTCATACGCTGTAGTATCCATTTTGAACTTCAAATACCAAATTTGAAACAATTCCGGTGAATAATGTCGCTAAAATCATCAAAATACCGAATATCGGAAGGTACCCTTATATGGGAGCTATAGGAAGACGTGGAACTGCGCAGACAATTTTCTGTCCTAAAATGTAGTATTCATTGCGAACTTCAAATACCAAATTTTAAAGAATTCTAATGAATATTGCCGCTAAATTCATAAAAATACTGAATATCGGGAGTTACCGTTATGTGGGGGCTATACCAAAACGTGGACCTCCATAACCGATTTTCAATACCAAAAGTCCTGCAGACATAATATACATTTGAGTAAAATTTTATCAAACTACTTAAATTCATTCGGAAGCTAGAGCGATTTCCACAGACGGACAGACGGACGAACATCTTTAAATCGACATAGAATTTTATGCTGATCAAGAATATACTTTGTGGGGTCTAAAATGTATATATCGAGGTATTGCAAATGGAATGACAAACTTAATATACCCTCCATACTATGGTGGAGGGTATAAAAAGGTACGAAAAGCTGAATACTTTGTAGTGGACAAATGAAATAAGCTTCAAATTTGGAATAAGAGTCACAAAGGGAGAGCAGGATAGATGCACCATCGAATTTTTCGAAATTCGAACTTTAGAGTTACTTAAAGTTCTAAAATGGCACTAAAATTCTAAAATGACACCAGTTTGTTTTATATGAACGGATAAAGTTAAAAATTTTAAATTTGCCGCGAGAATCAAGGTGGGAAGGTAAGTTTGAAACTTGAAGGTTGTTTTTTAAATGTGTACTTAGTGTGCGAACTGTATTAAATAGTACTAAATTTGGGACAGTTTGGTTTTGGGTGAACGGCAGTAGCTGGAATTTTGTATTGGGATAGCATCAAATTTTAGAATAAGTTTAGATATGTTCGAATTGGTCAACTTTGGCACGAATTATGGCCTTCAAACGGCCAATGAAACCATCACACGCTGCCCGAACGTTGCTCTGCGGTATTTTGGCCCATTCCCGGCAAAGCGCTTGCTTGAGGTAATCGACACTTTGGTATTTTTTAGTGCCAACCTTGCTTTCCAAAATACTCCAGACACAATAGTCCAACGGATTGACATCCGGAGATTTTGGTGACCATTGTGCGCTGGAAATGAAGCGAGGAACCAACCTTGGTTATTCGGCATATTTTCTGATACCACGGTCTATTAATACGTGCAGAGAGCGACCATCGGTTATTATGGCGGCCCACACCAGCACCATGGGCGCTTGAGTTCTGGTGGCCAACCGAAGATGCACATTTTCAGCTGACCTCTTTGGCAAGTAAACACGATCAGTTTGTTTGTTTACAAACTGCCGGACAAAAAATATTTTCTCATCGGAGACGGAGAAAACCAAATTCGGCAGTCCACAACTTTCGGTCAAGCGAAGCAACTCTTTAGCTCTTTTGAGTCTGTTTTCTTTCTGTTGCGGTGTAAGTTCTTGCACTTTTTGGAACTTCAATGGTTTTACCCCGAGCTCGTTTTTAATATTTGCCGAATCAAATATTGCGATATCTTCAGCTCACGAACCATTTTTCGGCCACTGCGAGGCGGGTTTCGATCGAGTCGCTTCTTTACTTTTCGATTCATTTGCTGTTTCTTCCGTCCACTTCCTTGACGTCTTGCTACGCTACCAGTATCACGGTAACGGCTAACGAGCGATGGTATGAAACACAAAAGATTTATTCACATTTAAATGCTGGAGTGCTCTAACGATAGCCATTGTGGTTTCCAGCCAAATATAAAGAAAGCACACTATCACGCTCCAATTCCATCACGAATAACTTTTTTTCCAGAAAATTCTCACCAAAATGCTTTTGTACGCTTGTAGACAATATAATGAGCTGTCACTGGAATAATTTTAACAGCTGCCGGACGAGTGGCTTGGAAATAACAACCGTCTGAAATTGGTTGCAGTTTTTGCATCTCAACCTGTCTTCTCCGGAATTGTTTCAAATTTGGTATTTGATATTTGCAATGCATACTACAGCCTATGGTAGAAAATTTTCTGTGCAGGCCCTCAGCCTATGATAGATATTCGGTATTTTGATGACATTAGAGACATTATATACCGGAACTATTTCAAATTTAGTATTTGAAGTTCGTAATGAATACTACAGCCTATGTCTGTGCTGGTCCACGTCTTCGTATTAATGAAACCCCCGATATTCGACATTATTTACCGGAATTATTTCAAATTTTGTATTTGAAGTTCGTATGGATACTACAGCCTATGACAGAAAATTGTCTGTGCAGGTCCACGTTTTATAACCCCCATGGTACCTACCTATATTCGGTATTTTGATGATTTTAGCTACATTATAAACAGATTTTTTCAAGTTTCGAATTTAAATATGGTAATTGCTTATGACAAAGAATGCCAATGCGGGTCCATGTCGTCGTATAGACCCCAATATAACGGCTATGTTCGCTATTTTTAAAATTTTAACAGAATTTTTTAAGGATTTTATTTTTTGGAAATTGCCAAATTTGTTCCAAATGGTGGAGATTATTCGAAGTTCGACCCGGCCGAACTTACAGATTTTTACTTGTTTTATTTCACACTGTACTAAATATATATTATATTGCCCGTTCTGTTCTTACACTCCCTACCGAATTTAGTACATTTATACAAAGTCTGTCCCTTGTCTTACCCACAGTTACCGGCATAGTGGAATTCATAAGTTCAGCTCTCATCCTACATATTTTCATTCAGCCAAAACCCCATTGTACCATATTTTGAAGCATTTAGTACAGTTCTTATACTTTTTTTCAAAATCACCTCTTTACATCAATTCTACCTCCTAAACTTAGTTGTCATATAAAATTTCCTACTTTACTTTTACTTCGATCGACTATATCTGAAGGATGTAGTCGATATAGTCCAATCCTGGCACGACGCAATATTTATATCATATTTATTTAGGTCCGAAATGAAATGGACATTATTGGCCCATTCCTTCGGAGCCTACTCCATAGAGGGTCAACAAGTTGAATAATCATAACAGAAGTCAAAATATATTTAAATAATCGAACATTGGCTTAGGGTATACATCTGTCGGCAAAACCGAATGATACATTTTTATTTGCTTTATTTTATTTTCTTAGCTTTACTTCACTCCGTTGCCAAAATAAAATGATTAGAAAGAAATTCATTCTTCGGAATAATTAAATTTATTTACATCTTGCGACAGTGCTTGTCATAAACAACAACGGCAACATAGCCAGTGTCAGGGTGGTATGGCAGGGAATTTTATTTTTTAAACATCAACATTCATTTTTGTTAATAATCACATCATAATTTTTACCATCCACCCCCAACCCCCTCTCTCTCCTAGAAACGTTTTATGTCATTAGAGAAGACAATGACAACAAAAGCTAGATGCGATAAACTGTAGCAAAACGACATACAGTAAGCAGCCGTCAACATCCTCGTCCTAGCAAAGCTTAAAAGCTATTTCTTCAAGACCCCAAAGGGTTGTGTGTCTGATGGTGGCGATGATACATTCCTCGCGTATATGTGTTAGTGTGTCCCTAACGCTAATGCTTTGATGATGATAATCTGATTTTTATTTTAAAACATTACTCCGGAGAGCAGTGAACAGCGAACATAAGAAAATCACAATGTAGGCGACCGAACCGCGGCAGCAAAAAGTCATGTCTAGATATCCTGGCATCATCATCGCTTATTGGTGGCACTGAACATTAACTTAAAGTTTTAACTTAATTTTCGATATTATTATCGCATTTTCATCGCGCACACAAATTTTATTACAAAAGCACTTTGGAGTTAAATTCAACTCTAATGTCCTCTAAATGTAGCTGCGACGACAACATCTTCTTGATGTTGATGACAGCCAACCAGTCAGCCAACTCGCTTGCTTGCTTCCTTGCTCTTCAAAGGATGAACAGAATTTATGGGACGTTGATGCTGCTCTTCATAAAGCACTGCCCGAGAATGCAATGAAATATGTCGCTGATAATGAATACGATAATTTGGTTGGTGAATTATTTCAGTTTTATGACAGTTGCAGATTTTGGACTTGTCGACAGCGACAGGAGGGATTAATAATGTCCACATTTTGCAGGCGACTATTGGGACATGAAGATAGAGGAATTTTTAAGGTCTTCTATTAAATGTATTTTTTTTTTTAAGTGGAAAGGGGTTCCATTAAAAAAATATCCCTGAAAGGTCATCTAGCTATAAAAGGACTTTAAGCTGTAAAAGGACTCCAGCTGCAGAAGACCTTTACGACATATGGGAGATCTATACAATATTTTGTAGCTGTAGCATAGACATCCCAGCTGTAGAATATCTATATTTGTCTTCTGGTTATAGTAGTCCTGGAAGATGTTCTCTTATTCAAGATGTTCCCCGTATCTAAAAGGATAATCGTAAAATATTATAGAAATATAACAAGTTAAAAAGCAGTAAGTTCGGCCGGAACAAACTTTGAACTATTTTAAAAATTTTCAAAAAGTAAAATCCTTAAAAAATTCTGTTTAAAATTTTAAAAATACCGAATATAGCCGTTATGTTGGAGTCTATACGACGTGGACCTACATAGGCATTGTTTGTCATAAGCCATTACCATTACCAAATTTGAAACTTGAAATAAACGGTGATAATGTAGCTAAAATCATTAAAGTATCGTATATATGGAGGTAGCGTTATATCGGAGCTGTGCGAAGACCTGGACCAGCATAGACAATTTTCTGTCACAGGCTGTAGCATCCATTACGAACTTCAAATACGACATCTCATACAATTTCCGTGGGTTTTGTACCTAAACTCGTCGAAATACCGAATATAGGCAGGTACTGATATATGGGGCCTATGGGGACATATCGGGGATTTGCGAAGACCTGGACCAGCATAGACAATTTTCTGTCACAGGCTGTAGCATCCATTACGAACTTCAAATACGACATCTCATACAATTTCCGTGGGTTTTGTACCTAAACTCGTCAAAATACCGAATATAGGGAGGTACTGATATATGGGGCCTATACGAATACCTGGACCTGCATAGACAATTTTCTGTCTTAGGCTGTAGTTTCCATTACGAACTTCAAATACCGGTGAATAATGTCGCTAAAATCATCAAAATACCGAATATCGGGGGGTACCCTTATATGGGGGCTATACGAAGACGAGGACCTGCACAGATAATTTTCTGTCTTAGGCTGTAGTATCCATTTCGAACTTCAAATACCAAATTTGAAACAATTTCGGTGAATAATGTCGCTAAAATCATCAATATACCGAATATTGGGAGGTGCCGTTATATGGGGGCTATATGAAAACCTGGAACCACATGGCCTATTTACGAACTTATCCTGCCTACTGGAAAAATAAACATGTGTGCAAAATTTTAGCCTTCTATCTCAATTCGTTCGAAAGATAGTGTGATTACAACAGACAGACAGACAGACGGACGGACATACAGACAAGGGGACATCGCTAAATCGACTTAGAATATTACGCTGATCAAGAATATATATACTTTGTTGGGTCTGACATGAGCATTTCGAGGAGTTACAAACGGAATGACAAAATTAATATACCCTCCATAGTATGGTGGAGGCTATACAAATTAACCACAACCATAACAAAATCCTAGAACCCAAAAGTGACCTTAATTTAAAGTGAAATTTCAGGATTTCAGCGCTATCCCTTCACTCCAAATTTAGTAAAAGTACTAAATAGTACTTAATAAAAAGTACTAAATAGTTACTTTTTAAACAATTTTTCCAATTTCCAAAACCACCTCCATATCTCACTTCCTGATAGCAAAAGAGACCTCAATATCAAATTTGAGGATTCCAGCCCTGTAACTTCCCCCATTACCAAATTGAGTACCATTTAGTACAATTATAGTACGAATATCCCAAACCCGTTTCTTCTTTTCACCACAGACGTTTTAGTAACACCTAGTACTTTTGGAAAAATTATGGCACACATTTCCAATACCACCTACATATCTTAGCCACAGATACCTACAGTGACATTTACATCAAAGTTCGGGATTTCAGTTCTGTTCCTTCACCCAGTACCACATATGGTACTATTTATTTATTTTTGTACAATTATAGTACACATTTCCAAAACCACTTTCAAATTTAACTCTGGAACCAATAGTGAGCCTTAATATCAAATTTCAGGACTTGAGCTCTTTAATGTCCCTCACTACCTAATGTAGCTCCTTCTCTCAACCACAGGCACCAACAGTGACATCTATATCAAGTTTTGGATTTCAGTTCTATCCCTTCACCCAATATTAAATTTAGTACTTTTTGTACAATTAAAGTACATATTTCCAACACCAGGTTAGACATGGACAGGGACCCTAATACCGACAGAGACTTTAATGTCAGATTTCAGGATTCCAGCACTATCCCTACACCTAATACCAAATACAGTAACATTTAGTACATTTCGAACAAATACGTACTATGCATTTCCAATACCACCTCCATATTTCAATTCCAGATACCAGTAGACCAAATTTTAGGACTTCAGCTCTATTCCTTCACCCAATACAACATATAGTACTATTTAGTACATTTCGTAAAATTTTAGTATACATTTCCAAAACCACCTCCATATCTTAACCACAGACCCCAGCAGTGACCGTAACATTACATTTCGAAATTCCAGTTCCAACAGTTTATACAAATCCAAATTATACCAAATTTCGTACAATTAAGTACAAATTTCCAAAACTTCCTACACACCCCAATCCTATAGTCCAAATTTCAAAAACTACTTTTTTACCTCAATCCCATTATCCAATCTCAGGATTCTAGCCTGATCGGTTCGCTGAAATCCAAATTGTACCAAACTTAGTACTATATAGTACAGATAAGTACGAATTTTCAAAGCTTCCTATTTACACAAATCATACACACCCACAGCAATCCCAATTTCAGAATTCCATCCCTGTTCGTACGCTTAATTTAAATTTTCTTTAATACATTTTAGTTCATATAAGTACACATTTCCAAAACTACCATCATATCTGAATCGTACACTCCGACAGTAATTCTATTTCTAATTTTCAGGATATCAGCTCTATTGGTTCACCGAAGTCCAACCGTACTACCATTTAGTACACATAAGTACAAATTTTTATAACTAAAAATATATAATACAGTTCAATAGAAATCTTATTTCCGAATTTCATGGTTCTCAAAAATTGAACCAAATTTAGTACCATTTAGTATACATAAGTACGAATTTCCAGTCGTACTATGCAATTGTAAACTTATTTCCATATTTCAGGATTCGATCGCTACTGGTTGTCCCAAAATTTAAATTGTACTAAATTTAGTACTATTTGGTACACTACCTATATTTCTCAGTCCTACAATGCATTAGCAACCACATTTATAAATTTCAGATTTTTAGCTCACTTAAATCCAAATTGTACCAAATTTAGTACAATTTAGCACTTTTCGTGCACATAAGTGGAAATTTCGAAACTACCTCCATATCCCAATCTTAATGTCCGCCCGTACTGTTAATTTAAAATTTCAGGATTCCAGCTCCATCCGTTGCTTAAAATTCAAATTGTACTTAATTTAGAGCCGTTTAGTACTTTACGTATACATGAGTACACACACTTCCATAACTACCTCCTTACATCGACTCTACCCTCAACCTGGTTTCCCATTCCAAATTTCATGTATTAGCTGTAACCGAAATATATTAGCATGATACGAAATGGTACCGAATATAGTACGTTTTAATACTTTTCGTACACTTATAGTGCGAATTTCGAAAAACCCTTTAGTACATCTGTCAAACACTTCATCAGTGACTCACGTTCAAAATTTCTATCTCTGCTGCTTTCACAAAATTTTAGTACCTTTTTATACTTTGCGTACCGTACTAGTACGAATTTTCAAAAAAAAAAAAAAAAAAAACAGCAGGGACCCCTTTAGTCAATACTTTACTTTAGTCAATACAAAATTTTCGAAGGAGTACTTGCAATGAGGAAAAAATTGTCGAGTCCGGTAATAAAATACTTACATTGACTAAAGTATATTTGGAGTCCTTTGAAAGAATCCCTATTCCGAATCCAAAACCGCCAATTTCAAATCCACCGCTAAAATTTCAAACGGAGATATCATAATTTATCTAAATATAAAATTACAGAATTTTATCTCTATTCCTTCACCCAATTCCAAATTAAGTACCATTTTATACTTTTTGTACAATTTTAGTACATATTTCGAGAACCCCTTTCCAACCTAGATTCGTACATCAATTTGTACGTTTTTAGCTCTATCTGTTCACATAGTACCATTTCAGAAGTTTTGTACCATTTAAGATTTTTTCGAAAGCTTAAAGTTGGATTTCGAAGAACTCTTTGATATATTTATCCTGCACTCTATCGGTGACATTCAATTCAAATTTCAGAACTATAGCTTATTATGTTTTTCCAAGACAAAGCATTGCATTTTTACTACATTTTAGTACTTTTGTGTGAATTTCCAAAATTTGAAAATGCTGGCTTCAGCTATTATATCCTGGTTCCATTGTACCATTTTTTAAAGTTTAGTAACATTTTTGAAGTTTAGTAACATTTTTGAAGTTTAGTATCATTTTAGAAGATTGGTACCATTTTAAAATTTTTCCTGACCTTAAAGTTCGAATTTTTAAAAGTCCTTTGGTATATCTATCCTCCACGCCATAAATGACTCTTTTTTCTAAATTTCAGAATTCTAGCTCATTCCGTTTGTCCAATAAAAATGTGACTTTTAGTAATTTCCGTAACCTTTTTGGGCTAATTTCTAAAATTTCAAGATTCTAGGTAAAGCCGTTTAAAATGGGCATTGACTCCAGATAAGTCAGAAAGGTTCATAATTATTAATTTTAAGAGGTTATCAGTCGGCTTACTTGGAATCCGACCGATATTCTTCATTCTGGGCAGATAATGCACGAAATTTTGTTTTGGAGGCGTTTAGGGGTGTCCAATTTTTTCCAATCATTTTTTTCTGGTTTTCTGGAAGCTCCTTTGTCTTGACCTGGAGGGAAATATGAAACAGTAAATGTTGCGGACGTAAAACCATGTTATTTGGATGATTCTCTGGTGTTAATGAGGAACACAAACCTATTCTGATTTCTACTCTCAATTTTTATATCTGGCCCTTATCCATATTTCCGACTCATATTCTCTATTCAGATTTCTACTCTTAATTTTTAATGGCAACATTTTAGAAGATTTGTACCATTTTAGATTTCGTAACCTTAAAGTTGGAATTTCCAAAGAATTCTTTGCTATATCGATCCCGCACTCCATCGGTGATTTCAATCCAAAATTCAGAATTCTAGCTCATTACGTTTTCCCATACAAAGTACTGAATTGAAGTATTGCCATTTCATCCTGGTATCAATGTACCATTTTCGAAATTTAGTACCATTTTAGATTATTTCGTAACCTTAAAGTTCCAATTTCCAAGGACTGTTTGGTAGATCTATCCTCCATGCTATCAGTGACCCTTATTCCAAATTTCAGAATTCCACCTTTTGTCCAATACAAAGTATTGACTTTCTAGAAATGTTCGTACTCTTTTAGTGCGAATTTATATAATGTCAAATTTCTACCTCCAGTCGTTTCGTATGGACATTGAATCCAGATCACTCAGAAAGGTTCATAATTATTAATTCTAGGAGGTTATCAGTCAGCTTTCCTGGAAGTACCGATATTCTTCATCCTGGTCAGATAATGCACGAAATTTTGTTTTGGAGGCGTTTAGGGGTGTCCAATTTTTTCCAACCAGTTTTTTCTGGTTTTCTGGAAGCTTCTTTGCCTTGACCTGGAGGGAAATATGAAACAGTAAATGTTGTGGACGTAAAACCATGTTATTTGGATGATTCACTGATTTTAATGAGGAACACAAACTTATTATGATTTCTACTCTCAATTTTTATATCTGGCCCCTATCCTTATTTCCGACCCCTATTCTCTATTCAGATTTATACTCTCAATTTTTTACACAGGGTTGCCCATATTCGACGGACCTTTGGGCCCATTCCAATCGACGAGGCTTGTCCGCAGGCAACATTCTTTGCGTCAATTGAATTTTGTACGGGAACAAATGCAAATCAATGCGAATAATCCGTTGTAAAATGGACCGAGCCATGCCCAACTGCTGAGAACG
The DNA here is from genome assembly GCF_030504385.1 of Musca domestica. Classification (NCBI taxonomy): domain Eukaryota; kingdom Metazoa; phylum Arthropoda; class Insecta; order Diptera; family Muscidae; genus Musca; species Musca domestica. Next base: position 23,873,984 of record NW_026712383.1, read on the forward strand.
GCGTTTTTGGGATGTTCTTGGGGACCTCTCAACACTGGCTCGTACGGCAGCGATATTCTCGGCCGATCGCCTTGGTCGACTTTTATATGGCCTCTTCGGATTAGAAAGAATCTTACCAGTCGAAAATTTTTCGTATAGACGCTTAATTGACTTCTTGTAAATTTCAACTTTTTTAGAGCGCTCGCGTGGCGTATATTGGTTCATGGTAAAAATATGCTTGGACTGACGCTTCAAACGCGGTATGTCATTAAACGATGTGACATCTCTGTCAAAAGATATGGCGTTGCCAGATGGGTCCGTCGAATATGGGCAACCCTGTATCTGGCCCCTAACCTTATTTCCGACACCTATAATTTCCATTTTCACTCCCTGTACTCATCTTAGCACCCATTAAATTATTGAATTGAAATTCATAACACATTTCCCCAGCCATCCTACTGCCCTTGATTGTCCCATAAATCTCTGTGGCAATCCCCAAGGATACTAATAGTCCCTAAAACAGCATCAAACTCCCATCCAATTTATTTTCCAGTTAGTCTCCGGTTATAACTCAATGTGACACTTACTTGAACAGAAAACAATGTTTGGCAGTATTTAGCCTCAAAAAATGATAGATGAGCAGAAATGAAAATGAGTTACCAATCTGGTTGTTGGTGTGGCCGTTTGATGTTGAACATACGCTCACACATACATACAAACACATGGTTGTTGAGGTTATTACTTCTAATACCCAGTCAGTGTTGGGTCATGTGTTAATGGCTGGAATATAGGGAAAGATGGAAGTCTGGTTAGCTTTGTGTTGATAAATGGAAAAGTTGGATAACACTTGGCATATTTGAGAAGATTTTTAAGATTTCGGATTTTCCGACCGAAATTCTGCTGGCGGTTTGAAAATGCATACTTTAACTGTGCTGAAAGTCCTAAATTTAATATGGGTGAAGGAATAGAGCTGAAATCCTAAAATTTGATATTGAGTTCTGGAATTGAGACATGGAGATGATTTGGAAATGTGTACTATAATTGTACTAAAAGTACTAAATAGTACTATATTTGTTATTTTATGAAGGAATAAAGATAAAATTCTGAAATGTCATATTTGGATTACTGATGATATCTGTGTTTGAGATTTAGCGGTGGTTTTGGGAGTGCGTCTTAAATTTCTACGAAAAGTACTAAATTTGGTATTGGGTGAAGAAATATTGCTCAAATTTTATTTTGAGGTCTCTTTTGGTATTCGGGATTGAGATATGGAAGTGGATTCGAAATTGTGTACTAAAATTGTACGAAAAGTACTAAATGGTACTAAATTTGCTCTTGCATGAAAGATAAAATTCCAAAATTCGACATTAGAACTACTGATGGTATCTGTGTGAGATTTGGATGTTGTTTGGATATGCCTCTTATATTTGTATCAAAAGTACTAAATGGTATCAAATTTGGTATTGGGTGAAGGGATGGGGCAAGAATCCTTAAATTTGATATTGAGGTCTCTGTTAGTATCTGCAATTGAGGTAGTATTGGAAATTTGTACTAAAATTGTTCGTAAAGTATTAAATGGTACTAAATTTGTCGTTGAATGAGTGCATAGATTTGGAATCCCGAATTTTGATATTGTAGATATCATGATATTGAGACCTGGTGATGGTTTTGCAAATGCGTACTATAATTTCTCGAAAAGTACTAAATGGTACTAATTTTGGATCATTGTTGGTGTGTAGGAATTGTGCATTGATATATGGCAAAGTTTGGTAAAAATTGTACTTATTTGAGAATTTAAGATTTATGATTTTCTCCATTAAAATTCTGTTATTTTTTATACGACCAAACCTCATCGAAATAACAGTTTTAGACCCTAGGTCTCTTTGGATAAAATCTTTTTCAATACATTTGGAGTCGATCTAGAAATGTCTTCCCGTCCGTCTGTCTGGCTCGTGCGTACGATAACTCTAGAAGGGAATATCATATTTGGTTTGGATATTGTTCGAACTTTGCAAATCCTAATATTTGCATCAGCGCTAGGTCAAGTGCGAAAATGGATAATATCGGTCCACTCGATCAAATACCTTCCACAGAAATTGTCAAATTTTGAATAATTACAACTCTTATAAAATGTGATATAAGTGTCCGATTGTATTCAAATTTCGCATATTCCAATAATTTTATTAAACCAAGATCTGGCATATCCCCCACATAGGGTCGACAATTTCAAAAAAAAAAAAAAAAAAAAAAAAAAATTCTCTACAGAAAGAGAAGTAATAATCCGATTTTGCTCCAGCTTTGAAAATCCTAATATTTTCGACAGTTCTAGGTCAGGTGCTAAAATGGATAATACCGTCACAAATTTGTCAAATTTTGAATAATTATAACTTTTAAAAAATGTGATATAAGAATCCGATTTTCTTAAAATTTCACACATTCCAATATTTTTATAAACCCAGGATTTGGTGTCAAAGATGCAATATATCGGTCCACTCCTTCTGGGACCTCCTCCACAAAGGGTCAAAATTATGAATGCCCAGGAAGCTCATAAAACGCAAAATTAATATCCAATTCTATTCAGACTTGGCACATCTCAATATTTCTATCAACACATGATCTGTTACCAAGATGGTAAAGATCGGACCATTCCTTGTGGTACCTCCCCCACAAAGGGTCAAATTTTTGAATAACCAAAATGATCATAAAATCCGAAATAAGCATTCGGTTCTCTTCATATTTCACACATCCCATTATTTCTACTAAAAAAAGATCTGCCGTGAAGATGGGATTTATCGGTCCACTCCTTCTGGTATCTCACCCACAAAGGTTCACAATTTTGAATATCCATGAAGCTCATAAAACGCAGAATTAACACCCAATTCCATTCAGACATGGTACATCTCAATATTTCAATTAACACAAGATCTGTTAAGAAGATAGTGGAGATCGGAAAATTCCTTCCTGTACTTCCCCCACAAATGGTCAAATTTTTGAATAACCAAAATGATCATAAAATCTAAAATAAGCATCCGGTTCTCTTCATATTTCACACATTCCATTATTTCTACTAAAACAAGATCTGCTGTGAAGATGGGATTTATCGGTCCACTCCTTCTGGGACCTCTCTCACAAAGGGTTAAAATTTTGAATATCCATGAGGAGCACAAAACGCGAAATTATCATCCAATTCCATTAAGATTTGGTATAACTCAATATTTCCATCAACACAATATTTGTTATAAAAATGGTTGCGATCAGACCATTCCTTCTGGTACCTCCCCCACAAAGGTTCAAGATTTTTAATGCCCAGGAAGCTTATAAAACGCAAAATTAACATCCGATTCAATTCAGACTCGGCACATCTCATTATTTAAATCAACACAAGATCGGTTATAAAGTTGGTAGAGATCGGGCCATTCCCTCTGGTACCTCCCCCAAAAAGAGTCGGACTTTTGGATAACCAAAACGATAAAAAAATCCGAAATAAGCATCTGGTACCGTGGTTCCAAAATACACACATCAAAATATGTTTACTAACCCAAAGTATTGTGTGAAAATGGGATATATCGGTCCACCCTTTCTTGTACTTCACCCCCCCCCCCTCCAAAGGGTCCACATTTTGAGAATCCTTAAAGCTCATAGAACGCGAAATTAATCTCCGATTTCATTCAGACTTGGTACACCTCAATATTTCCATCAGTACAAGATTTGTTATAAATATGGTAAAGATCGGGCTATTTCTTCTGGTACCTACCCCACATATCGTTTAAGGTTTAAAAAAATCCAACTCTCTTCAAAATTTTTGTTGTGAAGATGATTGATATCTGCTAACCATACCACACACAAAGGGTCACAATGTCCAATACTTATATCTGTCATAATTTGCTAAGCAAGTCGGCGATTTTTTACAACTTGCCATATCTAAATATTTCATATATCTAATATTTTCTCTGATATGAATATGTAATTTAGCGGAATTTTGCATAAACATGGATATAAGTGTTCGATTTCCTACAAAATTTTGAACATACTAATATTTATATCTGTATTAGATGAAGTATGAAAATGAAACAATTCGGTCGACTACATCTGGTACCTCTCGCATATTTCCACATTTTCCAAAAATTTGCACATATCTCATATAAAGTATCGGAAGTGGTCCAAATCTGGCATATTGTAATATTTATATCATTCTTAGGTCAGATACGAATTGTCGAACTGCTTCGGAACCTCCCCCATAAAGGGTCAACAATCTGAATATAACAAGAAAAAAGGTGTAAGTTCGGCCGGGCCGAACTTTGAATACCCTCCACCATTTGGTACAAATTTAACAGTTTTCAAAAAACTAAAATCCGTTAAAAATTCTGTTAAAATCTTGAAAATACCTAATTTAGCCGTATATTAGAGTCTATACGACGACGTGGACCTGCATAGGCAACTTTTGTCACAAGCTATTACAATATTGAAATGCGAAAATTGAAAAAAATATGTTTATAATGTACCTAAAATCATCAAAATACCGAATATAGGAATGTACCATGGTGGTTATAAAACGTGGATCTGCACAGACAATTTTCTGTCATAAGCTGTAATATCCATTACGAACTTCAAATGCTAAATTTGAAGAATTCCTGTAAATAATGTCGCTAAAATAATGAAAATATCGAATATAGGGGGGGGAGGGGTTGGGTACCGTTATATGGCGCTATACGAAGGCGTGGACCTGCACAGACAATTTTCTGTCATAGGCTGTAGCATCCATTACGAACTTTAAATACAATATTTGAAACTATTCCGGTAAATAATGTCGCTAAAAATCATCAAAATACCGAATATCGGGAGGTGCCGTTATATAAGGGCCATACGAAGACGTGAACCTGCACAGCAAATTTTATGTCATAGGTTATAGTATTTATTACGAACTTCAAATACCAAATTTGAAATAGTTCCGGTAAATAATGTCGCTAAAAATCATCAAAATACCGAATATCGGGAGGTACCGTTGTATGAGGGCTATACGAAGGCGTGGACCTATATGGGCCATTTTCTGTCTTAGGATGTAGTATCTATTACGAACTTCAAATACCAAATTTGAAATAGTTCCAGTAAATAATGTCGCTGAAATCACCAAAATACCGAATATCGGGGGGTACCGTTACATGGGGGCTATACGAAGACGTGGACCTACATGGCCCATTTTCTGTCTCAAGCCGTAGCATCTATTACGCACTTTAAATATATATTTTGAAATAATTCCGGTAAATAATGGTGCTAAGATCATAAAAATACTGAATATCGGGGGTATCGTTACATGGGGGCTATACGAAGACGTGGACCTACATGGCCCATTTTCTGTCTTAAGCCGTAGCATCTGTTACGAATTTTAAATATTAATTTTGAAACGATTCCGGTAAAAAATGTCGCTAGAATCATCAAAATGCCGCATATCGGGAGATACCGTTATATGGGGGCTATACGAAGACGTGGACCTACATGGCCCATTTTCAATACCAAAAGTCCTGCAGACATAGAATATATTTGAGTGAAATTTTATCAACCTACTTCATTTCGTTCGGAAGCTAGAGTGATTTCTACAGACGGATAGATGGACAGACATTGATAAATCGACATAGAATTTTATGCTTATCAGGGATATATATACTTTGTGGGGTCTAAAATGTGTATTTCGAGGTGTTACAAACGAAATGGTGGAGGTTAAAATAACGGAAGCCAACGGATATTTAAATAATCGAACATTGGCTTAGGGTCAGCTAAACCGACTGATACTTCTTTCAGGCATTTGATCCATCTCAAAACTTTCCGTAATCGAACATTGGCTTAGGGTCAGCTAAAGCGACTGATACTTCCTTCTGGTATTTGATCCTTCTCAAAACTTTCCGTACCAAAAATATATTAAAATCGCCTTGAAAATGAATCGCATTAATTCGTCCTTACGCATCATTGTCACAACAATGCAACAATAGCTGTGAAAATTTAATGCTGCCTAGCTGGCTGTTTGGCTGACTGCTTGGCATGCTGTATGTATGTGTAAACACCAATACAATGGTAAAACGTCAACACAATGACACAATTCAACATTTCAACAATGCCACAAAGCACAACAATGATGCATTATGGATTTAAAGCAGCCAAAGAAGTGGCAATGTCAGCGGCAGAAATCCCAGCATACAAATGCACTTACACACACACACGCACTCACACATGCGTGCTCTCAAGCATATGACGACGACTACTGCTACTACTACCACCACTACTGAATAAACAATATTTCTGAGATAGCATTTTTCCAATGTTACAAAAGACCTGACATGAGAAATATGGAAAAATGCCTGCTTGCATTCATGCCATGCCATGCCACCACGACCATGAAACGCACAACATTTGCTGTTGTTGACGCACACCACTACACATTCACACACACACGCACACACACATTGTCAGCTAGGCACGGAAAATATTTTACAAAATAATCACATTTATAAGCGATACATAAAGCTTAATGCCATCAGTTCGACAATACAATGCAATAATAATGATTTCTACATCCATATTTGTGCATATGTATGTGTGTGTGTGTGAGTGTGTGTTGGTGTGCGTGTGCCAATTGGGCTTTGTTTGTTGGTCACCCACAATACCAATCCAGTTGTGAAAAATGAAAAATGAGTGGAAAAATTATTATAGATGCAATGCCATGGAAATGATTGCAGAACTTGAACAATGCCACAGACTGGAGTAGAGACTGGCAACTGGAAAATGCAACAGCTAAAAGTGGATCAGAACTTCGAAGTTGGTGTTGTGTTGTCGGTCGATGGAGTTGAATTAATGTCAAATGCATGGCACTATGTTTGGTGTGGGTAAGTGTGAAAGACGGGAGCTTATTTGGTTTTTGTGGGTGGGTATTGAGTTAATGGGGATATACGAGGTAGGGTATGGAAAGTTGGGAAATGTCTCATTTATGGCTCAATGAATTTTGGAGTGAAGATCAGACAGAAGTATTGCAAGTATTGCAACGCATCTAGAAAAAAGTCACATTTTTGGTGAGATTTATGGGCTGGTGGCAACATCGGACCGTGTTTCACCAAAGCTGCTGTGACTCGTAACGTAAGTATGAATAGTGAGAGCTACCGTGAGATAATATCCACATTTTTTCCAAATTTCAAGAATTCGACTTGCATGACACATGGTTTCAACAAGGCGGTACCACACAGCACTCGTAATAATCGGTTTATTGAGAGGCGAATTCGGTGAACATATTGCAGGGTTGCCCATATTCGACGGACCTTTGGGCCCTTTGGGCCCATTCCAATCGACGAGGCTTGTCCGCAGGCAACATTCTTTGCGTCAATTGAATTTTGTACGGGAACAAATGCAAATCAATGCGAATAATCCGTTGTAAAGTGGACCGAGCCATGCCCAACTGCTGAGAACGGCGTTTTTGGGATGTTCTTGGGGACCTCTCAACACTGGCTCGTACGGCAGCGATATTTTCGGCCGATCGCCTTGGTCGACTTTTATATGGCCTCTTCGGATTAGAAAGAGCCTTACCAGTCGAAAATTTTTCGTATAAACGCTTAATGGTGTTCTTAGAAGGCGCACTTCCCACATTTTTTAATGTTTAAAAAGCACGTTGAGTTTTCACAATTGACTTCTTGTAAATTTCAACTATTTCAGAGCGCTCTCGTGGCATGTATTGGTTCATGGTAAAAATCTGCTTGGACTGACGCTTCAAACGCGGTATGTCATTAAGCGATGTGACATCTCTGTCAAAAGTTATGGCGTTGCCAGATGGGTCCGTCGAATATGGGCAACCCTGTATTTCATGTTCGGAGCCGGTGAATATCTATGTTCGATTTAACGACTTTTTATACCCTCCACCCTAGTATGGAGGGTATATTAAGTTTGTCATTCCGTTTGTAACACCTCGAAATACACATTTTAGACCCCACAAAATATATTTGTTTTTGATCAGCATATAAATTATATGTCGATTTAGAGATGTGCTTCCGTCTGTCCGTCTGTGGAAATTACACTATCTTCCGAACGAAATGAAGTAGGTTGATAGAATTTTACTCAAATGTATATTATGTCTGCAGGACTTTTGGTATTGAAAATGGGCCGTGGATCTACCACGTTTTTGTGTAGCCCCTACCGGTACCTCCCGATATTCGGTATTTTGATCATTTTAGCGACATTATTCACTGGAAATGTTTCGAATTTGGTATTTGAAGTTCGAAATGGCTATTACAGCCTAAGACAGAAGAGAGTCTATGCGGGTCCACGTCTTTGTATAGCTCCTATATAACGGTACCTCCCGATATTCGGTATTTTGATGATTTTAGCGACATTATTCGCCGGAAATGTTTCAAAATTGGTATTAGAAGTTCGAAATGGCTACTACAGCCTAAGACAGAAAATTTTCTGTGCAGGTCCACATCTTCGTATAGCCCCTATATATAAAGGTACCTCCTCCAGATGTTCGGTATTTTGATGATTTTAGCGACATTATTTATCGGAAATGTTTCAAATTTGGTATTTGAAGTTCGTAATGGATACTACAGCCTATGACAGGAAACTGTCTGTGCAGGTCCACGTTTTGGTATGTCCCCCACATAATATTACTCCCTATATTCAGTATTTTGATGACGCGTCGTATAGACCCAATATAACGGCTACATTGAATATTTTTAAGATTTAATAGAATTTTTAACGGATTTTTTTTGAAAATTTCCAATTCGTCCCAAATGCCTATGTTGGTTCGAAGGGTTCAGATGAGGCTGGGTTTTTGGAAGTACGTATGAAATGCGTAAATAGAACGGTACGAAAATTATTAAAAGTTACTATACGAATAGTACTAAACGGTACTAAATTCAGTACAATTTGATTTTGGAAGAACGGATGGATCTGGAATCCTGAGATTTGAAATAAACAAATTGTAGGAAAGACGTTTTTTATATGGAAGAAGATGTCGAAATTTGTACTTATGTGCACGAAAAGTACTAAATGGTACTAAATTTGGTACAATTTTAATTTGGGTGAAACGAAAATGCTCGAATTCTGAAGTTTGGAAATAGGATTACTATTGATTTGTAGGACTGAGGAATGTAGTCAGTTTTGCAAATTCGCACCTATGTGTGCTAAATGGTACTAAATTTGGTACAATTTCAATTTTGGGTGAACCGGTTGGTCCTGAAATCGAAAATAGGATTTTATTGGACTGTAGGATGTAGGGAAAATTTGATGCACCAAAGGGTTGTAGAAAACTCGAACTTTAAATTTAGGAAATGTTCTAAAATGTTACTAAACTTCTAAAATTGGTACCATTTTGCTATTATACGAACGGATAGAGCTGAAAACTTGAAATTCGGTATGAGAATCCAAGTTGGAAAGTAAGATTTATATATGAAGGAGGTTTTTGGAAATGTTTGCTAAGTGAGTGAACTGTACTAAATGGTACTAAATCTTAGTAAATATGGAACAGTTTGGTTTAACTTTGTAATGGGGAAACTACAAAGCTGAAATCCTGATATTTGATTTAAAGGCCACTGTAGAAGCTGATGTTGAGATATTGTTTTGAAAATGCGTAGTTTATTTGCACAAAATGTACTAAGTTTTATTAAATTGGTATTGGGTAATCCTGAAGTTTTATACGGATTTCACTGTTTGTGTTAAGAGAAGGAGGTGGTTTTGGAAATTCGTACTATGAACGTACGAACAAAATGTGGCGTTGAGTGTTGGAAGAGAGTTGCGTACTCTAATTGTTCGAAAAGTACTAGATTGTTCTAATTTTGGGTTATTTTTGAGTCTAAAAAGGAGAGATGTATATTGTTTTGGATATGCCTTCTAAATGTTGCTTTATTTGGTATTTGGTGAAGGGATAGAACTGAAATTCTGAAATTTTATATTGAGGCCAGTGTTGGGTTCTAGGGTTTACATATGGACACGTTGAAATAGTTTGGGAAAGAATGTGAACAGGGTAGCTAAAATCACCAAAATATCGAATATACCATTATATGGGGGCCATACAAAAACGTGGACCTACATGGCCCATTTTCAATACCAAAAGTCTTGCAGACATAGTATACATTTGAGTAAAATTTTATCAACCGAATTCATTTCGCTAAGAAGCTAGTGTGATTTCCACAGACGAACGGACGGTTAGACGGACAGATATGGCTAAATCGACGTAGAATTTTAATAGATAATACTAATTCTAAAAATTCGGTTGTGTATGAAAAAATTTATCCAAAATATTATATATATGGTGAATAATAACCGTAAAATCGGATGATGTATAAAATTTGACAGAGTTATTTTCGAATTATATCTAATGCCCGGTATCGAATATCATTGTTGTGGAGTGCATATTACGCATGTAGGGGACTATTACGCATGTCTAAAGATATATACGGGAGCTATATCCAAATGGAAATCGATCTTGACAAAATCTGATCAGATCTGCAAATTTAGCGATGTCCGTCCATCTGTCCGACTGTGGAAATCACTTTAGCTTCCGAACGAAATGAAGTAGATTGATAAAATATTACTCAAATGTATATTATGTCTGCGGGACTTTTGGTATTGAAAATAGGCCAGGTTGGTCCACGTTTTGGTGTACCCCCATGTAATGGTACCTCCCTATTTTGGTATTTTGGTGATTTAAGAGACATCATTCACTGGAAATGTTTCAAATTTGGTATTTGAAGTTTACAATGGATGCTACAGCCTTAGACAGAAAACTGTTTGTACAGGTCTACGTCTTCGTATAGTCCCCATAAAACGGTACCTCCCGATATTCGGTATTTTCATGATATAAGCGACATTATTCACCGGAATTGTTTCAAATTTGGTGTTAAAAGTTCGTAATGGATACTACAGCCTAAAACAGAATATTGTCTGTACAGGTCCTCGTCTTCGTATAGCCCTCATATAACGGTACCTCCCGATATTCGCTATTTTGATTTTATCGACATTATAACCAATTTTTTTAAGATTCGCATTTGAATATTGTAATGGCTTATGACAAATGTTACCTATGTAGGTCCTTGTCGTCGTATAGACCCTAATATAACAGCTACATTCGATATTTTTAAGATTTAAACATAATTTTTAACGGATTTTATTGTTTTTGAGAATTGCCAAATTCATTATAAATGGTGGAGGGTATTCATTTACTTGTTTTCTTTGAAAATGTTGACATTTTGTGGGGATGGTACCAGAAGGAGTGCACTGATATTTCCCATCTCCGAACTCGATCTAAGTTTGACAGTAATGTTACGATGTACCATGTTTGGACCAAGTCGGATACTCCCTAGAGTCAGACGGATGGGCGGACATCACTAGATCGACACCAAATATCCTGAAACGGATTTAGTCCGAAGAGACCTAGGGTCTAAAACCGTTATTTCGATGATCCACGTTTTTGTCATATAAAATGATACCTACCCTCTCTATATATATCTATATATGAGGGTATAAAAATCTATAAAATATCTTCTTCTTTTGTAGGTCATCTAAAAGATCTCCTCAAAAAGTGAACTCTTCTATTTATTAAGGACTTGGAGAATTTTTTCTAAAATTCTCCCGATGGCCATAGAAATCTCTAATAATGTTTACGCCTTTCTGTCCGAAAAAAAATTTTTTAGAAGTCCCAAAATCTAAATCTTCAAAAGCCCAAGGTTACGTCCATGCTTATGTCTCCAAATGTGACAAAGATAACCTCCACCCGTATGTAAAAATTACAAATATTTTATTCAATGGAATTATGTCATGTAACCAAATTACAACAAATGTCAAATGCCACATCAACACGTAAACACTGACAATATGTCAAAGTAGAAGTAAATATTTTTGGGAGCAAAAAACAAGCCATAAATTTCAAATGCAAACACACACACACACACACCATAAAACAAAGAAAATAATCATTTAAACCAGTAAAGAAAGTCTTAAAGTGCGGCGGGGCCGACTTTATGATACCCTACACCACATTGCTAATTTAGTAGAGCTCCGCATAACAATTAAAAGTTTTTATGAGAGAATGCAATCATACACTATATGATTATAATTATAATTTAAAATTCAAAGGACTAAATATGCCGAAGCATTTGGTGCACAATTAATTTGAAATAGGATAAAAATATATATGGTAGCTATATCCAAATCTGAACCGATCTCGATAAAATTTGGCAAAGATATTTCTGAGCTTTATTTGATATATTTCCCTGAATATCGTTGTTACGGAGTGCATATTACGGTTGTGGGTAACAAATATAACAAATCGGATGAATAATATATATGGAAGCTATAGCTATATCTGAACCTATCTTCACCAAATTTGACATACTAGCTTCTAGACTCAATTCGGTCGTAAGTGCCAAATTCCATCCCATTTGGACAAATATTAGACGTTTGGTGCACAATAAAAGGTAAATCGGACGAAGTTATATATGGGAGCTATATCCAAATCTGAACCGATCTCGATAAAATTTAGCAAATGTATTTGAGAGCTGTATTTGATATATTTCCCCAAATATTGTTGTTGCATAGTGCATATTACTGCGGCGGTGGACAAAAATAACAAATCGGATAAACAATATATATGGGAGCTATAGCTATATCTGAACCGATTTCGATCAAATTTGGCATACTGTTTTGTTACTTGACATAATTTCCCACCACATATTCATGCATCCGGCCATATTGTTGTTGTTGCTGCTGTTGTTCTTATTGTTGCCGTTTTCTGTGGAAACTCAAAAAAAAAAAAAACCTCCTTCACAATATTGTCGTAATAGTCGGTATTGTCATCATCTGCATCGTCATCATCACCATCATCGTCGCAGTCGCCACCAGACATGCAACAAACATCAAGGCAATCATTCGCATCCCAATCCGCAACATCCGCCGAATCAATGCCAATGCTTCACATCTCCGTCTCCAGTGTTCTGGTTAAACACACACACATACACGCAAAACAGCGTGTGAATGCAACAGATACAATTGCGAAGTCTCAATTGAAAAATTTTCGGGGGGGGGGGGGGGGGGGGGGGAAGTGAGGAGATGGGAGACAATTCTTAACAAGGATATGCTTAACACTCTTTGCTTGTTTGTCGTATTTACACAAGTGGAAAGCACTTGTGAAGTTGAGGGGATATTGGAGTGCGTCGAGAAGTGAAATTAATTTTTGGTTTTTATAAAAAGACTTATTTGTCTTCTATCAAAAGACCTATTAATCTTCTATTTGAAGGCCAATAGGTCTTCTAGGATAAAGATCTTTTGGACTTCTATAGGAAGACCTTCTGGACTTCTATACGAAGACCTTCTGGTCTTCTATAGGAAGACCTTCTGGTCTTCTATAGGAAGACCTTCTGGTCTTCAATGAGAAGACTTTCTGGTCCCATATGAGAAGACCTTCTGGTCTTATATGAGAAGACCTTCTAGTCTTATATGAGAAGTGCTTCTGGATTTCTATGAGTTCCTATAAGAAGATCTATTGGTCTTCTAGGAACAGACCTATTGGTCTTCTATAGGAAAACCTTTTGGGACTACTGGTGTTTTAAATAAGGCCTATTGGTCTTCTATGAAAAGACCCTCAAGTTTTCTATGAGAAGACCGTCTGGTGTTCTTCTGTTCTTTCATAAGAAGACCTTCTGGTCTTCTATGAGAAGACCCATTGGGTGTCTATGATTCAAAGAGAGGCCTCAATATCCAATTTGGAGATTACAGATCAAGACTTCAGCTCTTTAATATCCGTCTTTATCAAATGTAGTGTCATTCAGTACAATTACAGTACGCATATTCAAAACCAGTTCCCTCTCTCAACCACAGACACCAACAGTGACATTCATATCAGGCTTTTATCTCGATCCCAAGTTTGGTACCCTGTAATACTTTTCGTTCTATTGTAATACACTCCTCTCTATCTCAGTCCCCTATGCCAACAGAGACCACAATATCAACTATAGCACAAAGACCACCTCCATATCTTAACTACAGACACGAATAGTAACATCTTTATCACATTTCAGGATTTCAACTCTATTTCTTCACCCATTGCCAAATTTAGTACTTTTCTTGCAATTATAGTACACATTTCCAAAACCACCTACATATCTGAATTCTTCATAACAACCGAGACTTCATATCAAATTCCATTTTCAAATTCCTCAATTCCAGATAACAACGGATATCTCAAAATCAAATTTCGGGATAGCAGCCATATTCCATTACTCAATACAGCATTTAGTACTTTTCGAGCAATTATAGTTCACATTTAAAAAACCGCCTTCATGTTTTAACTATCGACAGAAGTATATGAAATTTCAGGATTTCATCTCTATCCCTTAGCCCAGTACTAAATTTGGTACTATTCAGTGCTTTTCGTTCAATAATAGTAAACATTTCCGAAACCAATTCCATATGTCAGGGCTACACATAAATTGGGACCCTAATACCATATTTCTGATTTTAAGCATTGTCTGTTCACCCAATACCATGTTGTACTAATTATAGTACTATTTAGTACCATTTGTATGCTTGAAGTAAAATTTGCCAAAACCACCTATTTATTTTCATAATACCAAATGGTACCATTTTAAAAGTTTAGTAACATTTTAGAACATTATTTATTATTCAATTTAAAGTGCGAATTTCCAATAACCCTTTTGTCCATCTATCTTGTACTCCATCAGTGACTCTCATTCAAAATTGCAGAAAATTTCCTGCTCCATCGGTTCATCACAATTCCAATTTGTACCAAATTTATTACCATATAGTACAGATAAGTACAAATTTCCAGAGCGTGCTATATACCCTGATCCTATATTCCAACAGTCATCTTTATTTCCAACTTCAAATTTTAAATTTTCCAAATTTAGTATATTTTAGTACATACATTTACAAATTTCCAAAACTATCTACATATCCCAATGATGCACTCCGACAGCTACCTTACTTCCAATTTTCAGGATATCAGATCTATTGGTTCAACCAAATTCAATTTGTACCAAATTTAGTTCCATTTAGTACACTTCAGGGCAATGGAAATCTTATTTTCAAATTTCAGCATTCTAACTCTATTGTTTCTCCCAAAATTAAAATTTTACCAAATTTAGTACCACTTTTCAAAATAAGTACGAATTTCTAAAACTACCTACATTCCTCAGTTCTAGAATGCAATAGTGATCTTATTTCTAAATTTCAGAATTCCAGCTCTATCGGTTCACCCAAATCGAAATTGTACCAAACTTTGTACCATTTACTACTTTTCGTGTACGTAAGTACAAATTTCAAAAACTTCCTCCATATCCCAATCCTACACTCCGCTACTAATGTTAATTTCAAATTTCAGGATTACAGCTCTATCCGTTGGTCCAAATTCAAATTGTACTAAATTTTTATTACCGTTAAGTACTATTCGTATACTTGAGCATACCCTTCCTAAACTACCTCCATTCCATTCCAAATTTCATGTAATTAGTTCTAACCGTTTACATCATACGAAATGGTATCGAAAGTAATACATTTGAGTACTTTTGGTACATCTATTATTATAAACTCCATCAGTGACCCTCAAATTAAATATAATTTTTAGCTCTACTGCTCCCTCAAACACAAAGGGTACCATATTTGGTTCCTTTTTATACTTTTAGTACCGTTCTAGTACAAATTTCTAAAACCCAGACCAAGAGTGACTTTCACCCAAAAATTAAGGATTCCAGCTTCAGTAGTTTCATCTGGTTTCAAATCCGTTCAAATCCGTTTCAGGACATTTGAAGTCAATCTAGCGATATTCATTTGTCTGGTGCGCACGATTTGATTCAAACTTGGTGCATCGTAATACTATTGTCTAACTTAGATCAAGTTCGGATCGATCGATCCACTCCTTCAGGTATCTCCCCCACAAAATGTTTACATTTTCAAAGAAACTAATTTACTGCGCAGAAGGAGAAAGTATCATTCGATTTTGCTTCAACTTTGCAAATCCTAATAGTTGCGTCAGTTCTATGTTATGTGCGAAAATGGACAATATCGGTCCACTCAATCAAATAACTCCCCTCAGAGGGTCAAAATTTTGTATAATTATAACTGATACAAAATGTGATGTAAGAATCGGATTGTCTTAGAATTACACACATCACAATATTTTTATTAGCCCAATGTCTGATGGAAACATAGAATATATTGGTCCACTCTTTCTGGTAACTCCCCTTACAAAGGGTCAACATTTTGAATATCCATGATACTCATAAAACCTGAAATTTACATCCGATTCCATTCAGATTGGGTACATCTCAATATATCTATCAATACACGATCTGTTATAAAGATGGTACAGATCGGACCATTTCTTCAGGTACCACCACAAAAGGGTCAAAATTTTGGAAAAATAAAACGCTCACAGAAAGCAAAATAATCATCAAACACTCTTCAAATTTCACACATCCAAATATTTTTCCTTACGCAAGATCTGTTGTGAAGGTTATATATATCTACCAACACCTTTTGGTACCCACCCACAAAGGGTCACAATTTCCAATGATTATTTCTGTCATAACTTGCGAAACAAGTCCGCTGACTTCTTTACAACTTGCTGTATCTAAATATTTCTATTAACAAGAAATCTGATATGAATATATGAGTTATCGGAATTTATGATTTTGCATAAAAGTGGATATATATATGTCCGATTTTCTTTAGTATTTTTATCTGTATTAGATGAAGTATGAAAATGTAATTCGTCGGTCCGCTATGTCTGGTACCTCAAGCACGTTTTCACATTTTCCAAAAATTTGCACATATCTCGTATTAAGTATAGGAAGTAGTTGATATAGTCTAAATCTGTAGCGTTGTAATATTTATATCAGTCTTAGGTCTGATACGAAATGTTCAATATTGGCCAATTGATTCGGAACCTCCCCCATAAAGGGTCAAACATTTGAACAATCATAACTGAAGGCTGGGGATATACATTTGTCGAAAAAACCGTCTGATACTATTTTAATTGTTCTAATTTATTTCATTCCCTCGTCTCCTTTCACAAAAAGGTTTGAATTTTGTCATTATTGTGTTGGGTTAAGTGAAGAACTTAATTTTCCCAATGGAATTTCAAATGTTTTTCTTCTAAAAATTGCCAATGACGCCTGCAGCGAGCAGCTTCATTCGCAGCAACCGGAATAACAACATCATAACACAACTCACATAAACCCACGCACATCTGGAGCCATGTATGTATATGTGGCAACCGTCACCGAACAATGGATGAAATTGTGGTAGCAATCACATATTGAACATTAATACGGTTAATTTTTATTAGGGTGGGTCGCAATTGGAAAATTTTTCGACAATAAAATTATTGATAAAATGATATACAATATGTGATATTTTCTCTTTAGAAATGCTAATGGATATTAGAGAGGTTTCTAGGGTGGGCTTATGAAACAAAAATAAATCATAAACAATTAGAGAAGAATCTATTTATGCATGTCCGTCCGTCTGTCTGTCCGTCCGTATGTCCATGTATTTTTGGAAAACAAAGTATAGTTCGTATTTATTGCCCTATCCAGATGAAATTTTGAACAAATCATTTGTTTGGCCCAAGCACGAACCCTATTGAAATTGGAGGTAATCGGTCAAAATTTAGATATAGCTCCCATATATATCTTCGTCCGATTTTCCTTTTATTGCACACCAAACGTGTAATATCTGTCCGCATAGTATGAAATTCTGCACATACAACCAAATTAGGCCTAAAAATAAGTATGCCAAATTTTATCGAAATCGGTTCAGATATAGCTATAGCTCCCATATATATATATTGTTCATCCGATTTTTTATTTTTGTCCTCCGCAGCCGTAATATGCACTCTGTAACAACAATGTTTGGGAATATATATCAAATGAAGCTCAGAAATACCTTTGCTAAATTTTATCGAGATCGGTTCGGATTTGGATATAGCTTCCACATATATAACTTCGTCCGATTTACCTTTTATTGTACACCAAACCTCTAATATTTGCCAAAATGGGATGAAATTTGGCACTTACGACCGAATTGAGTCTAGAAGCTAGTATGCCAATTTTGGTGAAAATCGGTTCAGATATAGCTATAGCTCCCATATATATTGTTCATCCAATTTGTTATTATTGTTACCAACAGCCGTAATATGCACTTCGTAACAACGATATTCAGGGCAATATATCAAATACAACTCAGAAATATCTTATACATACAACCAAATTAGGTCGGAAAATAAGTATGCACAAATTTGATCGAAATCGGTTCAGATATAGCTATAGCTCCCATATATATTGTTCATCCGATTTGTTATTTTTGTCCTCCGCAGCCGTAATCTGCAATCTGTAACATCAATATTTGGGGAAATGCATCAAATGTAGCTCAACAAATATAACAAATCGGATGAAAATTATATATGGGAGCTATATCTATATCTGGACCGACCCTCAGAAATACCTTTTGCTAAATTTTATCAATATCGGTTCAGATTTGGATATATATATATATATATATATATATATATATATATATATATATATATATATATATATATATATATATATATATATATATATATATATATATATATATATTTATATTTATATATATATATATATATATATATATATATATATATATATATATATATATATATATATATATATATATATATATCCAAATCTGAACCGATATTGATAAAATTTAGCAAAAGGTATTTCTGAGGGTCGGTCCAGATATAGATATAGCTCCCATATATACTTTTCATCCGATTTGTTATATTTGTTGCCGTAATATGCAGTCCGTAGCAGCGATATTCAGGGAAATATATCAAATACAGTTCAGAAATACCTTTGCACAAATTTTACCGATTTGGATATAGCTCCCAAATATATCTTTATCCGATTTCAAATGAATTGTGCAACAAATGGGCAATACAAGTGCCGAATTTAAAAGATACAAATGCTTCGGCATATTTAGTCCTTTGAACTTTAAATTATACTAATATAATCATAGCGTGTACGATTGATTTCTCCCATAAAAATGTTTCATTGTTATGCGGAGCTCTACTAAATTAGCAAAGTGGTGTAAGGTATTATAAAGTCGGCCCCGCCCAACTTTAAGCCTTTTTTTACTGGTATTTAAATATTTTTGTTCTATGTTTGTCTTTTTTTCTTTTTCCTCTCCAACACCTCTCATTTCTTCATCCACACCCATTGTGACAAAATATGCTTCCATCTCATATAAAGATGAGTATACATATCAATATGTTCGTGTGTATGTACATATGTCTCTCCGACACAAACACATGTAAATTAGCTGCCACACACACACAGTTGCCATATTGCATTACAGATCAATAAAAGTAGGATACGATTTCACAAGACCAATAGGCGATAGATGGACAATTGCATTGATTGTTGCCAGTTTTTGGTTCGCCTTGCCTTCTCTCTGTCTGAATGTCATTTATTCTTTCATATTCTTCTGTTGGTTTGTTCTGGTGTCATTCGTAGTTTCCATTGTATTGTTTTTGTGTTTTGTTTACAAGGATAATTTAGTTTCTTCTTTTTTGGTGCTCTGTCCTGATGACCACATTCATATCGGCTGGGGTGTTAAACTTGAATTATACTGCAGTGTGACAATGCAATTTATGGGGATGGACTCTGATAGGAGAGAACAATTGGAATATAATGTCTGGTAGGCAATTACTTGGGATTGGGAAGGTGGTGTTGGGTGCCTTGTGTTCACCTCACCTTCAAATAAGGGTGTCTACATTTAATGACCCTTTACAGATCTGTTTAATAAATACGTCGTTTTCACACTTCTTGAGGGCTATAGAATCAGTTCGTCTTAAATGACATTGTGTTAGTCACTGATGTTATCGGGATCGTGTGAACCGATTTGGTTTCCTTAAGCTTCATGTGAAAGGTTATATCAATACAAAAGTTAATATATACATGTACATGTCAAAATATCGGTCGTTTTTATTATACCCTCTACCATAGTATGGTGGATAAATGTGTGTTTGGTCTGCAGCACTTTTGGTATAAAAAATAGGCAATACACGTTTAGGTATAACCCCCATATAACTGCACCTCCATACTATATTCGGTATTTCGACAATTTCAGCAACATTATTCACCGGAATTGTACATGACGTTCCATAATAGGTACTTAAGACTGCGACATGCAGGTCTAGGTCTTTGTATAGCCCCCTATATCGATACCTTCCTATATTCCTTGTTTTGTTGATTTAAACTACATTATCCACCGGAATTGTTTGAAAATTTCGTATTTGCACTTCGAAATGGATAACCTGTGACATAAAATTACCCATGTTGTTCCAGGTCTTCGTATAGTATAGTATAATGGTACATCCCAATATTCGGTATTTTTATTGTATAAGCGACATTATTCAACGTCTTTAAAATTCCTCTACAAAGTTCGCAATGGGTTCTACAGCCAATGACAAAAAATTGAATATGCAGGTCCACGTGTTCGTATAGCCCCATATACCGATACCCCCTTATTTGGTATTTTGATGATTTTAGCGACATTATTCACCGGAATTGTTTTAAATTTTGTATTTAAAGTTCCTTATGGATTCTACAACCTATGACAAAAAATTGTCTGTGCAGGTCCACGTTTTCGTATAGCTCCCCCAATCGGTTCCTCCCTATATTCCGTATTTTGATGATTTTAGCCATATTATTCACTGGAAGTGTTTCAAATTTGGTATATGAAGTTCCTTGTGGATGCTACAATCTATGACAGAAAATTATCTGTGCAGGTCCACGTCTTCGTATAGCCCCCATATGACGGTACCCCCGATATTCTGTATTTTGATGATATTAGCCACATTTACGGGAACTATTTCAAATTCGGTACTTGAAGTTCGTAATGGTTTCTACAGCCTATGACAAAAAATTACATATGCCGGTCCACGTCTTGGTATAGCCCTCACATAACGGTACCTCCCGATATTCGGTATTTTAATGATTTTAGCGACATTGTTTACCGGAACTATTTCAAATTTGGTATTTGAAGTTTGTAATGGATACTACAGCCTAAGACAGAAAATAGTCTGTGCAGGTCCACGTCTTCGTATAGCCCCCCATATAACGGTATCCCCGATATTCGGTATTTTGGTGATTTTAGCGACATCATTTACCGGAACTATTTCAAATTTGGTATTTGAAGTTCGTAATGGATACTGCAGCCTATGACAAAAAAATTGCATATGCGGGTCCATACCTTCGTATAGCCCCCATATAACGGTACCACCCTATATTCGGTATTTTGATGATTTTAGCTACATTATTCACCGGAATCGTTTCATTGTTCGTATCTAAATGGATACTACAGCCTACGACTGAAAATTACGAGGTCTTCGTATAGCTCCCGTATAACTATACCTCCCGATAACCGGTATTTTGATGTTTTTGGCGGCGTTATTCATCGGAATTTTTTCAACTTTCGCATTTGAAATTCGGAATCGGCACTACATCCTATGACAAAAAATTACTTAGGCCCACATAAAGGATTATTATTAAAAGATATTTTTTACGGATTTTTTTTTGCATTTTTTTTAAATTCCTTCAAAATGGCTGCATTTTTACTTGTTAACACATATTTAGACTTACTTTATGATTATTCAAAATGTTGAGCTTCTATGGAGGAGATCTGAACTAACTCTGATATAATATTACCAGACTCGATTTGGACTATATCGATGACCTCCCTCATATGAGATATATGGTAACATTTAAAAAAGTATTGAAATATGCGTGAGTTACAAGATATGGTGGATCAAAGATTTTTCGCTTCATCTAAAACTGATAATAGCGTTGGGATATGTAAAAATCAGAATAAAATCAGATATCTATTACCAATTTTATGGGAAGAACCTAAACTTTTGTGGGGATTTGTAAAACATGAAGAAAATCACTGGGATATATAAAACTTGAAGAAAATCAGACTTCAATTACCACTTTTATGGGAATAAAGTAAATTTTTGTGGGGGAGGTACGGTAATGAGTGAGCCGATAAATTCCATATTCACATCAGATGTCGGGTTGAAAACAATATTTAGGTATACAAAGTTGAAAATAATAGTCGACTTGTTCCGCAGGTTATGAGAGATATAGGTATTGAAAATTGTGAACCTTCGTGAGTGAGGTACCAAAAGGGTTGGGCCGATATATATTATCTTTACTCCAGATCTTGTGTTGGTGAAAATCGTAGGATGTGTAAAATTTGAAGAGAATCGGATTCTTATTTTGCATTTTTTGAACGTTTGTTTATTCAAAATTTTAACGCGTTGTGGGGAAGGTACCAGAAGGAGTGAACCGATATATTTCATCTCCACACCAGATTTTGCGTTGGTAGAAATATATAGATGTGAGAAATTTGAAGACAATCGGACTCTTATTGTCTAAAATCTTGACCTCTCGTGGGGGACGTACTAGAAGGAGTGGGCCGATATTGTCCACCTTCCCACCAGACCTTAGGTTACTAAAAATATTGGATGTTTGGAATTTGAAGAGATGTTTATTCGCATTTCTTGAGAGATATAATTATTCAACATTTTTACCCTTTGTGTGGGGGGTACCAGAAGACGGGGGTTCGATATATTCCAACTTTACACCAAAAATTATGTTGGCAGAAATAATGCGATGTGTGAAATTCGAAGACATTTAAAAACCCTGCTTCACATTTTATAAGAGTTATATAAGAGTTATAATTATTTAAAATTTTTGACCCTTTGTGGGAGTGGTCCAATATATTCCATCTTTACATCAGACATTGTTTTAGTGAAATTTTTGGGATGTTTGAAATTTTAAGAGAATGGCATGCTTAATTCACATTTTATGATCGTTTTGATTTTTTAACATTTTGAGACTTTGCGGAGGAGGAACCAGAAGGAATTGACCGTTGTCTACCAACGGTCAATGTTTGGTACATCTCAATATTTCTATCTTGTGTTGATAGAAATATTGAGATGTACCAAATTTGAATGGAATCAATGTTATTTTCGCGTTTTATGAGCTTCATGGGTATTTAAATTTTTTGTCCTTTGTGGGGGAGGTACCAGAAGGAATGATGCGATCTTTGCCATCTTTATAAAACATCTTGTGTTGATGGAAATATTGAGATTTACCAAGTCTGAATGGAATCGGATGTCAATTTCGCGTTTTATAAGCTTCTGGGTTATTCAAAATGGTAGTCCCTTATTGGGGAGGTACCAGAAGGAATGGTCCAACCTCTACCATCTTTATAAAAAATCTTGTGTTGATGGAAATATTCAGATGTACAAAGTCTGAATGGAATCGGATCTTAATTTCGCGTTTTAAAAGCTTCTTGGATAAATTTTGAAAAATTTTGACCGTTTGCTGGGGAGGTACCAGAAGGAATGGTACCAACAGATCTTGGCTTAGTGAAAATATTGTTATGTGTGAAATTTGAAGACAACCGGCCTCTTACATCACATTTTATAAGAGTTATAATTACTCCAAATTTGGACCCTCTGTGAGGGAGGTACTTGATGCAGTGGACCGATATTATCCTTTCTCGTACCTGATCTAGAACTGATGCTAATACTAGGATTTTCAAAGTTGAAGCAAAATCGGATTATTCTTTCTCTCTCTGTGCAGTAAAATATTGTCTTCGAAAAATTGCGACCTTTGTTGGCGAGGTACCAGAAGGAGTGGAACGATATTGCCTATCTCCGAACTCGATCTAAGTTTGATAATAATAATAAGATTTACCAAGTTTGGATCAAATCGGATGCTCCCTTCGAGAGTTATCGCCAGCCAGCCAGCCAGACGGATGGACGGACTCCCCTAAATCGACTCCAAATACCCTAAAACGGATTTGGTCCAAAGAGACCTAGGGTCTAAATACATTATTTCAATTAGGCACGTTTTGGCGTATCAAATGATATGTACCCTCTCTAGCTATATGGCTGAACGTATAAACACAAACAGCTATACCGGTTGGGCCGAACTTTTGGAAGGAACTTGCAAAATGAAAATAATAGAAATCCGAGTATAGGGAGATACAGTTATATGAGACTATATGAAGTCGAGGATCTGAACAGGAACGCATTTTGCATCTTAGAAGGAAGCACACATCATGAAATCCATATAACAAATTTGACATGATTCCTGTGAACATTTTGGTTAAAATCGCGAAAATCCAAATATGGGGCCTATACCAAGACTAGGACCTTTATAGATAGTTCTCTGCAATTATGTTGGAAACACAAGCTGCCAATTTACAGCAAGTTCGGTTCATAGTTGTGACAAAAAACCCTTAAATCTGGTTGTACTTTATATGGGGTCTATACTAAAACGTGAACCTGTGTGGCACATTTGCAATACTAACAGTCCTGTAGACATTAAAAATATCAGAGGAAATACTCATAGAATTTCATGCTGATCAAGAATATATATACCTTGTAAAGTCTAAAATATATTTTTCTCCGTACTATGATGGAGGGTGTAAAAATATTCAACCAATGAGAGAGAGGTACCGCAATTAGAGGTTCGATATCATTTATTTTCGTAGCTAATAAACAAACGTTGTTTTTATAAAAACAACAATAACAGGATTAAGTCTGACCATTTTGCAACAACAAAATACTATGGTATGCCGAACAAATATGTCAACGCTGTTCTGTTCTGCAATTTAAGAAATTTTAAAAATAAATTTAAAAATTGTAAGTTTTATAGCAACAAACTTCCAATCCAACTTTCCAAAAGAAAATCTCTTTAAGATGCTTTGTTTAAACGATTTTTAAATCAAGTAAGTTCCTTACTTATTCCTCACAACACCACCCATCTTCTCTCCCTATATCTTCACAGCTCTTTTACAACTTAGACACTTCTCATAGTCGCCCATTACTATGATAATTTTATTTATAAATTCACTTCGAATATTATAATAATGAATATCTTTATCTGTTTGTATAGACTCTGATGCCGTTTAGCCCATGCTCCATAATCTCCAGCCAACAGCAGCCAGTTGTGTATCGATGATAATGGCAAGAAATCATTTTGAATCCAAATTCAAAACAGCTCTGCTGCCACTTGTTTCCTTTGTTGAAGTTCTATTGACTTTTTCAAGTGATAATCCACTTGTCATTGTCGAGCTATAGATTTTATGCTAAAATATTATAATAAGAAAAAAAACTGAATACAATACACAATGACAGCAACAGCATCAAGGATGTGGAAAAAAACGAAGAAGAAGAAGAACAACTGTTACTGAAAATCATTGAAACAAATTACAAAATCTGTTAGTAATCCCACCATTTGTGTTGAGAGTGTCATTGTCTGTCGTTAAAGACTATGGGAATTTCGTGTAATATAAATATAGTAACGGCAAAAAACGTCAAATATATTTAGGATTATTACTATTAATTGTTGAAGTTATTAAATTTGTAGAATAAAAATGCAAAATGACAAATTTATTTTAAAACAAGTAAGCAAAGGCTACAGTCGAGCGGGGCCGACCGTTGAATACCCTACAACACTATAATAAACGATACAGTTTATATAGGCGAGATACTCGAAAGAATTCCACAAGATATTGTGACAAATAATAAAAGAAAACCATTAGGTTTCGTTCTCTAATTTTCGAATAATAGAAACTTGAACTAATTTGCTCATTTCCAATTTATAGGTAGATGTTGCGCGTAAATGGTCTTCCTAGATCTGGAACCAATATTTCCCAAAGAACTATAATCTCTCAGAAGTGGCAAAAGATTAACATTTATTATTGGTTTTTGACTAAAACGCATCTATATGAGATACAGACATTTGACTATATTCTTCAACGACATCAGCCTTAACGAAATAGTCAGAAGTGCGTCTTTCCTGTATTTGTGAATTCTCCAAAAACTCACTGGAATGGACATTTTCGTATTTTGTCTACAAAAGTTTGCAAACTATTTCACACATTGAATATTTTTGGATGGCCATCCAAAACTGCTTGGCTTTTGCAATGTCCGGTAACCCCCATTCAAATGTGCCTGAGGATCGGGCGATAATTACGACCTGCTGATAATTTTGCAGTTTTTTGGTCCATTTAAACCCCTAAATATATGGCGATCATCTCCAAAAAGAGTAGGCTTCTATTCTGACCCTCATCTTATCCTCATGCAAAATTTCGTAAGGATCGGGCAAGAAATGCGATCTGTATACAATATCCTGATATCCTAACTACTTAGTTTTGTTAGCTGTAGAAATATTACCAAAGGTTTAATTCAAAATGAAAATATGCCAAAAATATGACAAAATTGAAAAAATATGAGAAAATTTTACAAACTCAATATTTTCATCTTTAGAGAAATATTTTTATGCAATTTTTTAGACGTTTTTTCTTTCCTGCTAAGAGGCCATTTTGAATTAATGACAACTGTCGAAATCAGTTCAGCCGTTCTCGACACATAAGAGATCTTTCAAGCATATCTTCTTTGATAGACATATATATCGCACATATTTTGCTATATATCCGATTTAATGGATGTTAACATCAATGTAAAGATCAGAAGTAACCTTGTCATGGCTTTTGATTTCGCCGGGATTTAAAATATTCGCGGTTTAATGAAAAATTTTGAATTTTTTCAACACAAAATATATGGTATATTTTACCCGCTAAATATTACCCGATGACCACCCAAATTGGTAGGCTTCTTCCCCGCCCTAAATTCTAGCCACATGCGTAATTCCGCGTCGATTGATCTATAATTGGGACCTGTAGAACAACTGCAAAATCAGGAATTTTTTCAGTTTTTGGTCCATTTCAACCCCTAAATATTATGCGATCATCTCCAAAAGAAATAGGCTTCTATTCTGACCTTAACCCCACCTACATTCTAAATTTCGTGAAGATCGGGCCATAATTGCGACCTGTAGAGTGATTACAAATTAACATGGACAGACGGACAGACGGACGGACGGACATACATAACTAGATCGACTCAGCTCGGCGAGATAGGAAGATGCATATATACTTTATATGGGAAACCAATATTTCGAGGTGTTACATAAATTCTGGCCCAATCAAACTTATAATACCCCCAACACATAGTGTTGTAGGGTATAATGAAAATCATAATTTTTGGCAAGAAACAAACAAGATCCTTAAGAATCTTTGAATTTGAGCCAGATATTCATTAAAAGAGTATTCCAAAAATCAAATTAAAAAAATGGGAAAATCGTACTTAATAAAAAAAAAAACATTATAAAGTGCTTAAATATAATTTGTCGAAAATGTTCAATATTTTCAATATGAGGAAAAGATCCTTCAAAAAATTTCCAGTTTTGCCAGTAAAACTTAGAAACGTATACAAGTCCTTAAACACATAGACTGGCACAATCCTCAATTTTTGGGCTTGAAGTCCTTCAGAAAAAATATCAGTCTTAATTATTCTTTAAGAAATTCACGCATCGTTGGGTCTTCAAAAATCAATATATATATATATATATATATATATATATATATATATATATATATATACATATATATGTATATATATATATATGTATATATATATATATATATATCTATATATATATATATATATATATATATATATATATATATATATATTCTTTAGAAACTCCACGCCTTGAATGGTTCTTGAAAAAATATTCTTTAACAAATCCACGCCTTGTATGGTTTTTGAAAAAATATTCTTAAAAAAAAACGCCTTTTATGGTTCATGAAAAAATATTTTTTAAAATATCCACATTCCTGGTGGTCTATGAAAAAATATTCTTTAAAAAATCCACGTTTCTGCTGGTCCTTAAAAAATATTCCTTAAAAAAAATCCACGTTTCTGCTGATCCTTCAAAAAATATTCTTTAAAAATCCACGTCTCTTCAACTGATGGTCCTTGAAAAAATATTCTTTACAAAATTTCGCGTTTCTGTTGGTCCTTGATAAAATATTCTTTACAAATTTCCACGTTTCTGCTGGTCCATGAAAAAGATTCTTTAAAAAAGAATTGTAGTTTTATTTAATTCTTTGGTTCCTCTTCTATTGAGCTTACGATCCCGTCACTTGGGTAAAAAAATGTTTTTTTTGTCATAGAAGCTAATTTTCAAATAACTTCTGGGGAGAATTTCCCAGACAAAAAACAAGGGAACAGATGAGGATTGGGGGCTCTTTCCGAAACCTAGGTATTACCTGCCTACACCCTGGTAAACATTAAAGTCGTTCTCCATTAATTAACAAACGTTGTTTTTATAAAAACAACAATAAAGATACTAGGCCTGACCATTTTGCAACTTGAAAAAATATTCCTTAAAAAATCCACGCCTATTATGGTAACTGAAAAATAATTCTTTAAAAAATCCAGGCCTCTTATGTTCCTTGAAAAAAATATTCCTCAAAAAATCCACGCATTTTATGGTCCTTGAAAAATTATTCTTTAAAAAATCCACGCCTCTTCCTTAAAAAATCCACGCATTCTATTATCCTTTAAAAATTATTCTTTAA
Source organism: Musca domestica (assembly GCF_030504385.1). Taxonomy (NCBI): domain Eukaryota; kingdom Metazoa; phylum Arthropoda; class Insecta; order Diptera; family Muscidae; genus Musca; species Musca domestica. Next base: position 23,902,502 of record NW_026712383.1, read on the forward strand.
AAAATCCACGCCTCTTCCTTAAAAAATCCACGCATTCTATTATCCTTTAAAAATTATTCTTTAAAAAATCCACGCCTCTTCCTTAAAAAATCCACGCATTCTATTATCCTTTAAAAATTATTCTTTAAAAAATCCACGTCTCTTCCTTAAAAAATCCACCTTTTATGGTCCTTGAAAAATTATTCTTTAAAAATCCACGCCTCTTCCTTAAAAAATCCACGCATTCTATTATCCTTGACAAATTATTCTTTAAAAAATCCACGCCTCTTCCTTAAAAAATCCACGCATTCTATTATCCTTGAAAAATTATTCTTTAAAAAATCCACGCCTCTTCCTTAAAAATCCACGCATTCTATTATCCTTGAAAAATTATTCTTTAAAAAATCCACGCCTCTTCCTTAAAAAATCCACGCATTCTATTATCCTTGAAAAATTATTCTTTAAAAAATCCACGCCTCTTCCTTAAAAAATCCACGCATTCTATTATCCTTGAAAAATTATTCTTTAAAAAATCCACGCCTCTTCCTTAAAAAATCCACGCATTCTATTATCCTTGAAAAATTATTCTTTAAAAAATCCACGCCTCTTCCTTAAAAAATCCACGCATTCTATTATCCTTGAAAAATTATTCTTTAAAAAATCCACGCCTCTTCCTTAAAAAATCCACGCATTCTATTATCCTTGAAAAATTATTCTTTAAAAAATCCACGCCTCTTCCTTAAAAAATCCACGCATTCTATTATCCTTGAAAAATTATTCTTTAAAAAATCCACGCCTCTTCCTTAAAAAATCCACGCATTCTATTATCCTTGAAAAATTATTCTTTAAAAAATCCACGCCTCTTCCTTAAAAATCCACGCATTCTATTATCCTTGAAAAATTATTCTTTAAAAAATCCACGCCTCTTCCTTAAAAAATCCACGCATTCTATTATCCTTGAAAAATTATTCTTTAAAAAATCCACGCCTCTTCCTTAAAAAATCCACGCATTCTATTATCCTTGAAAAATTATTCTTTAAAAAATCCACGCCTCTTCCTTAAAAAATCCACGCATTCTATTATCCTTGAAAAATTATTCTTTAAAAAATCCACGCCTCTTCCTTAAAAAATACACGCATTCTATTATCCTTGAAAAATTATTCTTTAAAAAATCCACGCCTCTTCCTTAAAAAATCCACGCATTCTATTATCCTTGAAAAATTATTCTTTAAAAAATCCACGCCTCTTCCTTAAAAATCCACGCATTCTATTATCCTTGAAAAATTATTCTTTAAAAAATCCACGCCTCTTCCTTAAAAAATCCACGCATTCTATTATCCTTGAAAAATTATTCTTTAAAAAATCCACGCCTCTTCCTTAAAAAATCCACGCATTCTATTATCCTTGAAAAATTATTCTTTAAAAAATCCACGCCTCTTCCTTAAAAAATCCACGCATTCTATTATCCTTGAAAAATTATTCTTTAAAAAATCCACGCCTCTTCCTTAAAAAATCCACGCATTCTATTATCCTTGAAAAATTATTCTTTAAAAATCCACGCCTCTTCCTTAAAAATCCACGCATTCTATTATCCTTGAAAAATTATTCTTTAAAAAATCCACGCCTCTTCCTTAAAAAATCCACGCATTCTATTATCCTTGAAAAATTACTCTTTAAAAAATCCACGCCTCTTTCTTAAAAAATCCACGCATTCTATTATCCTTGAAAAATTATTCTTTAAAAAATCCACGCCTCTTCCTTAAAAAATCCACGCATTCTATGGTCCTTGAAAAATTATTCTTTAAAAAATCCACGCCTCTTCCTTAAAAAATCCACGCCTTTTATGGTCCTTGAAAAATTATTCTTTAAAAAATCCACGCCTCTTCCTTAAAAAATCCACGCATTCTATGGTCCTTGAAAAATTATTCTTTAAAAAATCCACGCCTCTTCCTTAAAAAATCCACGCCTTTTATGGTCCTTGAAAAATTATTCTTTAAAAAATCCACGCCTCTTCCTTAAAAATCCACGCATTCTATTATCCTTGAAAAATTATTACTTAAAAAATCCACGCCTCTTCCTTAAAAAATCCACGCCTTTTATGGTCCTTGAAAAATTATTCTTTAAAAAATCCACGCCTCTTCCTTAAAAAATCCACGCCTTTTATGGTCCTTGAAAAACTATCCTTTAAAAAAGCCACGCCTTTTATGGTCCTTGAAAAACTATCCTTTAAAAAAGCCACGCCTTTTATGGTCCTTGAAAAAATATTGTTTAAAAAACCCACGCCTTTTATGGTCCTTGAAAAAATATTGTTTAAAAAACCCACGCCTTTTATGGTCCTTGAAAAACTATCCTTTAAAAAATCCACGCCTTTTATGATCCTTGAAAAAATATTCTTTAGAAATTCCACGCCTTTTGTGGTCCTTGAAAAAATATTCTTTTAAAAATCCACGCCTTTTTTGGTCCTTGAAAAAATATTTTTCAAAAAAATCCACGCCTTTTTTGGTCCTTGAAAAAATATTCTTTTAAAAATCCACGCCTTTTTTGGTCCTTGAAAAAATATTTTTCAAAAAAATCCACGCCTTTTTTGGTCCTTGAAAAAATATTCTTTTAAAAATCCACGCCTTTTTTGGTCCTTGAAAAAATATTTTTCAAAAAAATCCACGCCTTTTTTGGTCCTTGAAAAAATATTCTTTTAAAAATCCACGCCTTTTTTGGTCCTTGAAAAAATATTTTTCAAAAATATCCACGCCTTTTTTGGTCCTTGAAAAAATATTTTTCAAAAAAATCCACGCCTTTTTTGGTCCTTGAAAAAATATTCCTTAAAAAATCAACGCCTTGTGAAGTCCTTGAAAAATTATTCTTTAAAAAATCCACGCCTCTTTCTTAAAAAATCCTCGCATTCCATTATCCTTGAAAAATTATTCTTAAAAAAATCCACGCATTCTATTATCCTTGAAAAATTATTCTTAAAAAAATCCACGCATTCTATTATCCTTGAAAAATTATTCTTTAAAAAATCCACGCCTCTTTCTTAAAAAATCCACGCATTCTATTATCCTTGAAAAATTATTCTTTAAAAAATCCACGCCTCTTCCTTAAAAAATCCACGCATTATATGGTCCTTGAAAAATTATTCTTTAAAAAATCCACGCCTCTTCCTTAAAAAATCCACGCCTTTTATGGTCCTTGAAAAATTATTCTTTAAAAAATCCACGCCTCTTCCTTAAAAAATCCACGCATTCTATTATCCTTGAAAAATTATTATTTAAAAAATCCACGCCTCTTCCTTAAAAAATCCACGCCTTTTATGGTCCTTGAAAAATTATTCTTTAAAAAATCCACGCCTCTTCCTTAAAAAATCCACGCCTTTTATGGTCCTTGAAAAACTATCCTTTAAAAAAGCCACGCCTTTTATGGTCCTTGAAAAACTATCCTTTAAAAAAGCCACGCCTTTTATGGTCCTTGAAAAAATATTGTTTAAAAAACCCACGCCTTTTATGGTCCTTGAAAAAATATTGTTTAAAAAACCCACGCCTTTTATGGTCCTTGAAAAACTATCCTTTAAAAAATCCACGCCTTTTATGATCCTTGAAAAAATATTCTTTAGAAATTCCACGCCTTTTATGGTCCTTGAAAAAATATTCTTTTAAAAATCCACGCCTTTTTTGGTCCTTGAAAAAATATTTTTCAAAAAAATCCACGCCTTTTTTGGTCCTTGAAAAAATATTCTTTTAAAAATCCACGCCTTTTTTGGTCCTTGAAAAAATATTTTTCAAAAAAATCCACGCCTTTTTTGGTCCTTGAAAAAATATTCTTTTAAAAATCCACGCCTTTTTTGGTCCTTGAAAAAATATTTTTCAAAAAAATCCACGCCTTTTTTGGTCCTTGAAAAAATATTCCTTAAAAAATCAACGCCTTGTGAAGTCCTTGAAAAATTATTCTTTAAAAAATCAACGCCTTGTGAAGTCCTTGAAAAATTATTCTTTAAAAAATCCACGCCTCTTAAGGTCCTTGAAAAAATATTCCTTAAAAAATTCAGGCCACTTATGTTCCTTGAAAAAATATTCTTAAAAAAATCCACGCCTTTTATGGTAACTGAAAATATATTCTTTAAAAAATCCAGGCCTCTTATGTTCCTTGAAAAAAATATTCCTTAAAAAATCCACGCACTTTATGGTCCTTGAAAAAATATTCTTTAAAAAATCCACGCCTCTTATGGTAACTGAAAAAATATTCTTCAAAAAAATCCGCGCCTTTTTTGGTCCTTGAAAAAATATTCTTTATAAAATCCACGCTTTTTATGGTCGTTGAAATAAATATTCTTTAAAAAATCCACGTCTTTTATGGTCCTTGAAAAAATATTCTTTATAAAATCCACGCCTTTTATGGTCCTTGAAAAAATATTCTTTAAAAAATCCACGCCTTTTATGGTCCTTGAAAAAATATTCTTTACAAAAATCCACGCCTCGTACGGTCCTTGAAAGAATATTCTTTAAAAAATCCACGCCTCGTACGGTCCTTGAAAGAATATTCTTTAAAAAATCCACGCCTCTTATGGTCCTTGAAAAAATATTCTTTAAAAAATCCACGCCACGTAAGGTCCTTGAAAAATATTTTTTAAAATCCACGTCTCGTGGAGTCCTCAAAAAAATATTCATTGATAATGTCATGGCTGGCGAATTCCTTGAAAATATATTTTAATAAAGATGGAGTCCTTGAAAAATTCTTTTAAGAAATCTTTGAAAAATATCCTTTACAATTTGACCATTTTTTTAAGAACTGTAAGGGTACAACAATAAGGTATGTATAAAGAGCTTTAGGTCTTCCATAAATTGATCCAATTTAAATGTCTTTAATTTATTGTTCCCCAAACTTAACACTCCTAAGACAACTTTAATATTGGCATTTATCCTTATTCACCCATCACCATCTTCAACATTGAAAGATTTCCAAAAAACAGAAAAACCAAGAAAACTTTTTTGGATTGCCAATCCAAACGTATTTTTACCGTCATTAATTTCAAGCTCATTCAAGTGCTGAAGATTTATTAAATTAACTCAATATGTCCTTTATGCAAACAAGAGCAGCCGACTAACAACCCAAGACACAAAGAGAAAGGGAGTCCTTATGGCAACCGAAAGAATTTAGACATTTGCCAACTGAGTTAAAGTAACATTTCAAGTGTTTGGCAAAGTTAAGCATTGAATTGAGACGTGTACCTCTCTAAGAGTAATGGGTAGGGAGGGGAGGATGGTGGCTGCGAGGTAATTGAGGTTGGAAATTTGTGGTCTATTGGTTTGAGAAGATTAGTGGGGAATTGTGGCCATGTAAGAGGAGTGCAAAGCAAATTAGTTGAGGATTTATGCTTTCGAACATAAGGAGAATCAAATTCATTATGGCCGTTTTGGATTATCGTTAAAGCAGATTGTTTGAAGAAAAAAAAAACTTGATTTAATTTTTGAAATTCAAAATTTAAAACAAGCTGCTGATCCAAACACATTTATTTTATTTTAAAGCTTATTCTTTGCAATGAGCAATCAACTCCCATGATTTTAAGCTCACAGGCACACGACCAATCACATAAAGTTCTTCGCTATGGTCCAAGAGTTTTTCTTTTGCAAACTTCTCAAACTTTAAACGTTGTCTACAATTCACGGCCAATGCAAATCGCAGGGTAAAAACTCATTGCAATGAAGGAAAATAAAAGTAAACAAGCAAAGTTTTTCCAGGTAGGTCTGCTGTGATTTGAAAGTTGGAAAGATGGATTCGAAGTTTGTCGCTACAAAAATTAAATTTTTGGAATTTATTTCAAAGAATTCCTTACTTATTTTTTAAGGCAATTTGGAATATTGTGAAAAATTGTAATGTATTCATTATAAAACTGTGCGACACCAAAAATAATTTCCATCTGATTCTGAAAGTAGAGCTTACAAGTAAAATAGTATCAATTGGTTTTGCCGACAGATGTATACCCCCAGCCTTGAGTTATGATTATTCAAACTGTGGACCCTTTACGGGGGAGGTATCGAAGTTGGCCAATATTGACCCATTCGTATCTAACTTAAGACTGATATAAATATTGAAACGTGCGAGATTTGGACTATATCGACTAAATTCTATACTTTATATGAGATTTGTGCAAATTTTTGGAAAATTTGAAAATATGCGTGAGGTAACAGTTGTAGCGGACCGAAGTATTCCATTTTCATACTTCATTTAATACAGATAAAAATATTGGTATGTGCAAAATTTGAAGGAAATCGAACATTGATATGAGAAATCATAAATTTCGATTTCAGATTTCTTGTTTAGAGAAATATTTACAGATAAAAATATTGAAAATTGTGACCTTTTATGGGTGAGGTACCAGAAGGAGTTCGCAGATAGATATCAACTTCACAACAGATCTTGTGTTAACAAAAATGTTTTTGTCTGTGTGAAATCTGAAGAGAGTTGAAAGCCTATTTCGCTTTTTCCTTAGCGTTGCTTTTCAAAATATTGAACCCTATGTGGGGGAGGTACCAAAAGGAATGGGCCGATCTCTACCTTCTTTATAACAGATCCTGTGTTGATAGAAATACTCAGAGATGCCTAGTATAGGTGGAATCGGATGTTAATCTCGCGTTTTATGAGCTTCATGGATATTCAAAATTTCGATCTATTGTGGGGGAGGTACTAGAAGGAGTGGACCGATATCTTCCATCTTAAAACCAGAGCGTGGGTTAATAAAAATATTGGGACGTATGTAATTGTAAGACAATCTGACTCTTACATCACCTTTTTATATTTTCCAAATTTTCACCGTTTGTGGCCGAGCTACTTGACGGAGTGGACCGATATCGTCCATTTTCGCACCTGACCTAGCACTGATGCAAATATAAGGATATGCAAAGTTGCAGAAAAATAGCACTATCCTTTATCTTTCTTTGCAGTAAATTATTTTCTTTGAAAATGTTGACGTTTTATGGGGGACGTACCAGAAGGAGTAGACCGATATTGCCCATCCCCGAACTCGATCTATGTTTGACAAAAGTATTACGATGTACGAAGTTTGAATCAAATCGGATACTCCCTTCGAGAGTTATCGTGCGCACCAGCCAGCCAGACGGATGGATGGACATCACCAGATCGACTCCAAATGTCCTGAAACGGATTCGGTCCAAAGAGACCTAGGGCCTAAAACCGTTATTTCGATGAGGCACGTTTTGGCCGTATCAAATGTTATGTACTATCTGTAGCCATATGACTGAGGGTATAACAATAGGATAATAAATTTGGAGTGGAGATGAGATACATCGGACCACTTCTTCTGGTAACACCCCCACATAGGGTCAAAATTTTAAATAATTATAAAGCTCATAAAACACACAATGATCATCGGATTCCATTCAGATCTTTTAGATCTCAATATTTTCGTCAACACAAGATCTGTTATAAGGATGGTTGAGATCGGACCATTCCTTCTGGTAGCTTTCCCATAAAGGGTCTAGGTTTTGAATAACAAAAACGATTATAAAATCCGAAATAAGCATCCGGTTCTCTTCATATTTCACACATCCCATTATTTCTAGCAACACAGGATCTGCTGTGAAGATGAAATATATTGTCTCACTTTTTCTAGTACCTCCTCCATAAAGGGTCAAAATTGTGAATATCAAGAAGCTCATTAAAATGCGAAATTAACATGTGATCCCATTTAGAGTTGGCACATCCCAACATGTACCTCCACCACATACGGTTCAAGATTTTAAAAAACAAAACGCTCAAATAAAAAGAAAAAAACACCCGACTCTTTTTAAATTTCACAAATACAAACATTTTTCTAACATAAGATCCGTAGTGAAGATGATATACATCTTCGGTCGACTATATCAGGTACCACAGACACACGTTAGCATTTTCTAAAAATTATCACATATCTCCTATAAAGTGTCCAAACCTGGAACGTCGCAATATTTATAGGAATTTTTTTTAGGTTTGATACGAAATGGAGAGGGTAAAAAAAAATTGAATAATCATAACAGAAGTCAAAATATATTTAAATAATCGAACATTGGCTGAGGGTACACATCTGTCGGCAAAACCGACTGACACTTTTTAACTTGATTCCTTTACATTTGGAGGCTTCTTGGTTCGATTTCACAGAAAAGTTTTGCATTGCATTGCATTGCAAAGTAAGTAAAAACCAAAATTTCCAAATTATGGCTCTAACTTTTAAAAACACATTTTTGCTCTTTTTTTTCGTGGGCGTAAATCTGTGAATTTTTAAGGGATTTTTTTTGAGGGAGGTTCTTGCAAAAAATATTGAGTCTGATATTATTTACGAACTTCTAACCACAATAGCGCAGATTTTTCGTTAAAACAATTTTTCAAGGATTTTCTAAAAAGGAGTATTAGTAGTTTTAGTTTCGGGATTCCCAATTTAGTAATATTTAGTACGCATATCCAAAACATATAGATCTTTCCATCCTAGACCAAATACAGGGTGAAATGAAAAAAAACTGCAACCAACTTCAGACTGCTGCCATTTCTAATCCTCTCGTCCGACAGCTGTTAAAATTGTTCCAGTGACAGCTCATTATATTGTTGACAAGCGTACAAAAGCATTTTGCTGAGAATATTTCAGTAACTAAATTTATTCGTGATGGAATTCAAGCGCGGTAGTGTGATTTTTTTATATTTTCCCAAAAAGCAGCATCACACCTGATGCCTCTCACCAATGATGACCTGTACGAGAAATTTCAAAATTCAAACTTTAAAAATGTAGAATTAAGGTCCAAAATACTCAGTTTTATGCTTTATATTCCGACTACGAATCTATAAGAGAATAACTCACTCCACCTCGAGAATCACCCAAAAGTGAAATCGCTTCTTTAAAACGATTGAATTCAATTACCTGCTTAAACGTTTTTTTTTTTCGTTTTAGCTTTTTGACTTTCATTTCAATCCATGATGTTTCCTTTCATCCACCCATCCACCCATCCTTTCATTATATTTTCGCTATTTACTTAACTTAATTATTGCACTTTTAATGCGTTTATTATGTTTTTAAAACACTAATTTTATTTTACTTAGCTTTCGTTAAACTTTTTCACATTTTAATCCTCTTAGCGTGGTGTTGCTGATGTTCGGTTGTTTGTTTGTTTGCCTGACTGGCGCTTTTTATTCCATTTGAAATGAGTTTTAATCTTTTATTTACCTTCCCCGAGGGGGTGTATGAAGGCGTTAAGTAGTGGGTAGGGATCCCATCCCGAGTGATTACGATGCTGATGGAGGTGCTGATTATGATGTTAATGGCGTTAAAACGCTACTAATTTGCCAACATAACCGTAAGGGGAAAAAATTAACTGAATTGCTACGAATGTTAAGTTGTTTATTGGTAATTATTTTTATTTTTGTAAATGTGTTTTTTATGGCACTTTAAAATGCCAGAAAACTAAAATGATGGGCTGCTATGTTTTTGTTTTTCATTTGTGAAATGAAATTTGTAGTGTGTGTTTTGAGAGATAAGCTAATAATTGAAACAAGTAGTCGTACGGGGCCGACCATGTGATACCCTACAACACTACAATTTGTTCGAAGTTCCCTTATGTCCAAATCCTTTTTGGAAGATTTCGTTGTTGAAATAATGTCAAAAATAACAACCCTGTACCTAACTCTCTTCTGATGCGAAATTCCATGTCGATCAGTTTTCAATTGTTGTCTATAGTGCGAGTACAAAATTAGAAAAATTTAAAATTTTATAGGACGATAATTGCGACATGCATATAATACCTTCAAAACGTAGTGTTGTAGGGTGTAAAAATTAAAAAAAAAAATACAATTCAAAGTCAAATTGAAAAAATCGCATGCGATAAGAAATATGACAATAATTGAAAAAGGAACGAAAGCTATTCACTTTTTTATTGCTATATTTTTCGCGATTTTCTAAGATTTTATCCGTTTCTGGCAAGAGACCATTCCGAATTAGTGGGAATTGTGAAAATCGGCCCAGCGGTTCTTGATTTATAAGCAGAATAAATATGACCTATTCTTTTACATATATATTGTACCTATGTTGCTATAAATTTATATCCGATTTCTTGGCTATCAGCATTACTTTACTGGTCAGAAGTGACCTTTTATTTGTGATTTGGCTTGGATTAAAAAATATTCGCGGTTTAGTGGAAATTTTCTTATTTTCTTACATTAAAGTTGGGGTCTATTTTATTCGCTAAATATTGTCCGATGGCCGGCCAAATTGGACAGACGAACGTACAAAGCTAGATCGACTCAGTTCGACGAGATAGGAAGATCCATATATACTTTCTTATGTGGGAAACCAATATTTCGAGGTGTTACATAATTTTTGGCCCAATCAAACTTATAATACCCCCAACACATAGCGTTGTAGGGTATAAAAATGCAAACTATTTCTGGAAAGGATAAATAATACAATGGGAAATTATTTTGAATATGGTAGGCAAATGTTTATTATTGAAATGTAGATTATTTTGTTTTTAAATATTCCTGTACAAAATATTTTTGCTATTTCCCCAAGGTCTTTGAAACTTTTTTAAGACCTCCTCGCCAAAACTCGTGGATTTTCAATAATTTTTTTTTTGGGGACTTCTTACCAAAGACTTTATGGATTTTCTTCAAGGACTTCAAGTTTTTGCTGTTTTTTTCGTGGGCGTAAATCTGTGGATTTTTAAGAGATTTTTTTTGAGGGAGATTCTTGCCAAAAATATTGAGTCTGATATTATTTACGAACTTCTGGAGGAAATAGCGCAGATTTTTCGTTAAAACAATTTTTCAAGGATTTTCTAAAAAGGAGTATTAGTAGTTTTAGTTTCGTGATTCCTGATCTATCATTTCACACAATTTAGTAATATTTAGTACGCATATCCAAAACATATAGATCTCTCCATCCTAGACAACAACAGAGTACCAAATACAGGGTGAGATGAAAAAAACAGCAACCAAATTCAGACTCCTGTCATTTTTATGCCACTCGTCCAACAGCTGTTAAAATTATTCCAGTGACAGCTCATTATATTGTTGACAAGCGTACAAAAACATTCTGCTGAGAATTTTTCAGTAACTAAATTTATTCGTGATGGAATTCAAGCGCGGTAGTGTGTTTTTTTTATATTTGGCTGGAAAACCACAAGTGGCTATCGTTAGAGCACTCCAGCATTTAAATGTGAATATTCTTTTGTGTCCCGTACCATCGCTAGTTACAGTAACACTGGTAGAGTAGCCTGACGACAAGGAAGTGGACGGAAGAAAACAGTAAAATCGGCAGAAATGGTTCGAAAAGTGAAGAAGCGACTTGATTGAAACCCTCGTCGCAGTGGCCGAAAAATGGCTCGTGAGCTGAACATATCGCAATATTCCATTCCTCAAATATTGAAATATGAGTTCGGGGTTAAGCCATTGCAATTTCAAAAAGTGTAAGAATTTACACCGCAACAGAAAGAAAATAGACAGTTAAAGAGTCGCTTCGATAGACCGAAAGTGGTGAACTGCCTCGATTGAATTTGGTTTTCTACGTCTCCGGTGAGAAAGCATTCGTTGCCCAGCAGTTTGTAAACAAACAAAATGGTCGTGTTTACTTGCCAAAGAGGTCAGCTGAAAATGTGCACCTTCGATTGGCCACCAGAACTCAAGTGCTGCCACGAGGACTGGTGATGGTGTGGGCCGCCATAACAGCCGGTGGTCGCTCTCCGCTCGTATTAATTGATCGTGGTATCAGAAAAAAATGCCGAATAACCAAGGTTGGTTCCACGCTTCATTTCCATCGCACAATGGCCACCAAAATCTCCGGACACTAACCCGTTGGACTTTTGTGTCTGGAGTATTTTGGGAAGCAAGGTTGGCATTAAAAAATACAAAAGTGTCGATCACCTCAAGCTAGCGCTTCGCCGGGAATGGGCCAAAATACCGCACTTCAACATTTGTGACGGTTTCATTGGTCGTTTAAAGGCCATAATTCATGCCAAAGGTGACCAATACCAATTCGAACAAATCTAAACTTATTCTAAGGTTTGATGCTATTTCCGACATTTTTTGCTTTAATTCAATAAAATTAAAAAAAAAATAAAAATAATGGCGTTTGACTTTGTTGCTGTTTTTTATTTCACCCTGTATGGTACTATTTACCACTATATACTATACATTAAGTACCAATTAATACAGTTCGCAGACTTAGTACACATTTCTAAAACTACCTTCATACATCAAACTTACTTTTCAACATTGATTCTCATACAAAATTTGAAGTTTTTATTCCCTCAGCCATATGGTTACAGAATATATATATCATTTGATACTGCCAAAACGTGCCTGATCGAAGTAACGGATTTAGGCCCTAAGTCTCTTTGGACCAAATCCGTTGCAGGACTTTTGGAGTCGATCTAGCGATGTCCGTCCGTCCGTCTGTATGAATGGTGCGCACGATAACTCTTGAAGGAAGTATTCGATTTGGTCCAAACTTGGTACATCGTAATATTTTTGTCAAGCTTAGATCGAGTTCGGAGATGGGCTACATCGGTCCACTCCCTCTGGTATCTCCCTCACAAAAGGTCGAAATTTCAAAAAAATATATTTTATGCATAGAAAGAGAAAGCATAATCCGATTTTGCTTAAACTTTGCGAATTATAATATTTGCATCCGTACTAGGTCAGGACTGAAAATGGACAATATCGGTGCACTCCTTGTAGTACCTCCCCCACAAATGGTCAAAATTTTGAATAATTACAACTCTCATAAAATGTGATGTAAGAGTCCGATTGCCTTCAAATTTCACCCATCCCAATATTTATATTACTCCAAGGTCTGGTGTTAAGATGGAATATATCGGTCCACTACTTCTGGTACCTCCCCCACAAATGGCCGAAATTTTCAAAAATATATTTTTTTTGCACAGAAAGAGAAACGACAATCCGATTTTGCAGCAACTTTGCAAATCCTAATATTCGCATCAGTGCTACGTCCGGTGTGAAAATGGACAATATCGGTCCATTCCATCAAGTACCTCCCCCACAGTTTTGAATAACCAAAACGTTTATAAAATCCGAAATAAGCATCAGGTTCTCTAACAAAAGATCCGTTGTATATCGGTCCACTCCTTCTGGTACCGCCCCCATTAAGGCTCAAAATTTTGAATATCCATGACTTGGTAAATCCAAACGTTGTACATTCTAGTACTTTTCGTACCCTTATAGTGCGAATACCCAAAAATTCTTTGGTACATCCATTATATACTTCAATAGTGACCGTCATTCCTAATTTAAGTGTTCCTCATTCCTAATTTAAGGAACTAAATATATTACCCTTTGTGGCTGGCGAACCAGCCAGGGAACAATATTTAGTACCTTTTAGTCCCTTTCGTGCCTTTATGGTACGGTTTCCCAAAACCGAAGCTTTATGTGACACCTTCGGGCCAAGACTAACCTTCACAAAAAATAGTAAGATTTAACCGTTTCGTCTGGCCGTTTATTCTAAATCGGTCAGGCAGTTATTTCATCACTTTTTTTATACCGTCCGAAATATGCATTTTAGACCCCAAAAAGTATATCAAGAATCAGCATAAAATTCCACATCGATTAAGGGATGTTCGCCCGTCTTTCCGTCAGTGGAAATGACTCAAGCTTCCGAACGAAATAAAGTAGGTTGATCAAATTTTACTCAAATGTATATTATGTCTGTAGGACTTTTGGTATTGAAAATGGGCTATGTAGGTCCACGTTTTGGTATAGCTCCCATATAATGGCACCACCCGATATTCGGTATTTGACGTTCGTAATGGATACTACAACCTCTGACAGAAAATTGTCTGTGCAGGTCTACGTCTTCGTATAGCCCTCATATAACGGTACCTCCATATATTCAATATTTTGATGATTTCAGCAACACTATTCACTAGAATTGTTTCAAATTTGGTATTCGAAATTTGTAATGTCTTGTATTAAAATCCACCTTTCGGTATAGACCCAATATAACGGTACCTCCCATTATACGGTATTTTGAGGATTTTAGCTACATTACTCACCAAATTTTCGCATTTGAGTATTGTAGTGGCATGACAAAAGAAAGTTGCCTATGCAGATCCACATCGTCGTATAGACCCTAAAATAACGGCTACATTTGCTATTTTTAAGATTTTAACAGAATTTTTAAAGGATTTTAGTTTTTTTGAAAAAAAATCGTGGGTTTTTTAAAGAATATTTTTCAAGGACCAACATAGTCTTAAACGTGGATTTTTTAAAGAAATTTTTTCATATACGTGGATTTTTTAAAGAATATTTTTCAAGGACCAACAGAGGAATAAACGTGGATTTTTTAACGAATATTTTTCAAGGACCAACAGAGCCATAAACGTGGATTTTTTAAAGAATAGTTTTCAAGGACTAACAGAGCCATAAACGTGGATTTTTTAAAGAATATTTTTCAAGGACCAACAGAGGAATAAACGTGGATTTTTTAAAGAATATTTTTCAAGAACCAACAGAGCCATAACCGTGGATTTTTTAAAGAATATTTTTCAAGGACCAACAGAGCCATAAACGTGGATTTTTTAAAGAATATGTTTCAAGAACCAACAGAGCCATAAAAGTGGATTTTTTAAAGAATATTTTTCAAGTACCAACCAAACCATAAATGTGGATTTTTTAAAGAATATTTTTCAAGGACCAACAGAGCCATAAACGTGGATTTTTTAAAGAATATTTTTCAAGGACCAACAGAGCCATAAACGTGGATTTTTTAAAGAATATTTTTCAAGGACCAACCAAGCACTACATTTGCTATTTTTAAGATTTTAACAGAATTTTTAACGGATTTCAGTTTTTTGAAAATTGCCAATTTTGTTCCAAATGTTGGAGGGTATTCAAAGTTCGTTCCGGCCGAACTTACAGTATTTTACTTGTTATATATGGATATGATGCCATCTTTATAAAAATAACCCAAAAAGTGCTAAAATTTATACATTAATCACCAATAACACAAATCTCGGCAATTAAACATTTATTTAGCGATAAATTTTGGCAAATAAAGAGACAAGACATTACTTTTTGTCGTTATTATCCTGGCTTAACATGAAACCAAGAGTATTTCTACTTTTTCCCCGTGCAGACAACAAAGGCAACAAGGATAACAATAAATACCGAAGTAGCAGAAAAAATACAGACTATTAAAACGATAGAATAACGCCAAAACGAAAAAAAAAAACAAATTTATGTCTTTCGGCAACTCAAAGAGAAATATTAAGGGATATGTGACAATTACGAGGCCCGTAATACAACTTCGGAAAATGTAGTCCACATAAGCTTAGTATAAGAGATTTAATGTTTTATATCGTATAATCTTACCGAAAATATAATAACATTTTAAATTATTGTTTTAAATAGTTTAGAATTTTTTATATTTTTAATAATTTCCCAAATTTTCTGCACCATCCCTCCATAAGTTATTAATACATCAAACGCTTGTCATAAAATTTTGTATATGTGACATACCGAATAGAAATCGAATTTGTCTTGAAGGTTAAATAAAACGATTATATGTGAGTGCAAATATAGGAGAAAAATCGTATCAGGATATACAGATCTTATACAGATGTTAACACACACACACACACATACCCGCATACATCAACAGCACACGTATAACTAAACACTAATTTCTCTAAACACTAATCTAAAAAAACAACTTTTTAAGGCAAAAATTTAAGGATTTGTAATGAGGGAGAGAGAACATTTATGTGCGTTTATATATAAGGCCGTAAGATGATAAAGTTTTTTAAACCTTTTTAATTGGGGGTATTATTAGTTTGATTGGTCCAAAGTCCGAGCTGAGTCGACCTAGCTATATAAATCTGTCGGTCTGTCAACGTTAAAATCTCATGCTACAGGTCGTAATTATGGCCCGATCCTCACGAAAAAATATTTAACGATTAAAATGGATCGAAAACCGAAAAAAATCTTGATCTTGTAGTTTTTCTAGAGGATTTATTATGGGACTAGCTTTTTAACAGGCCAGAAGTCTAGAATTTTGAATGGCAATTGGATTATTTAGTGGTTGAAATGTACCATAACTTTTTTCCGAAATTATTTTGAGTACCTATCAGCTCGACAGAGAGCGTAAATATAGGGAAAAATCACCAAAAAATCGACTTAAATGGGTTTGGACATAAGGAGGGGTTTCAATATATTATAGTGTATCACATGACCGAATATAGCCTTTTCATAGTTGTTATATGCATAAATCAACAATTCGCATATGTGCCTGGAAAAGTATTTTCAAATTAGTCCTCAGTTCCAGAACATGATGGCTTTGAAAATATTAAAATAAATCCTCAATTCGAAGTCACTGGGCGCTTTAAAAATTCCACCATTTATTGCAAGAAAGTCTGGAACAATATTTTTAAAGTTTTGGTATCTTATCAAAATTTGGCAGTACTATATTACGAGTAACAAGTAAAAACCAGCAAGGATAAGTCAAAAGTCGAGCGGAGTCGACTATATGATACCCTACACCACTATGCACATATAGTGGAGCTTCCGTAACAAATGAATTTATGGTATTGTGGTATTGGCCATTTGGTTCACAATTAGCCCGAAATGGGTTGTAAATATATATGGGAGCTACATCTAAATTTAATCCGATTATTACCAATTTCAATAGGGTTCGTCCTTGAGCCATGTCAATAGGAAGAAAATCGCTGATTTATTTCGCATGTATAAGGGTTATAATAATTCATAATCTTAACAATTAAAATAGTGTCGGTCGGTTTTGCTGACCCTCAGCCAATATTCGATTATTTAAAAATATTTTGACTTCTGCTATGATTCTTTTTCTTCGTTTTTTTTTTCTTTCAAAATCATGAACCCTATGTGGAGCATGTAATAAAAGAAATGGGCAGATCTCTACCAACTTTATAACAGATCTTGTGTTGGTGGAAATATTGAGATGTACCAAGTCGGGATATTTGAGCCTTTGTGGGGAGGCACCAGAAGGAAAGGGCCGATATATTCTATCTTCACAACAGATCTTGTGTTAATGTTTGTATCTGTGAAATATTCAGAGAACCTGCCGCTTATTTCGGATTTTATAAACGTTTTGGTTATTCAAAACTTTGACGCTTTGTGTGGGAGGTACCAGAAGGAATGGACCGATCTCTACCGTCTTTATAATATATATCCTGTGTTGGTTGAAATGTTCAGATGTGCCAAGTCTAAATGGAATCAGATGTTAATTTTGCGTTTTATCAGTTTAATGGATATTCAAAATTTGTGGGAGAGGACCAGAATGAGTGGACCGATACATTCCGTTTTAATACCAGATCTTGGGTTTATAGAAATATTAAGATATGTGAAATTTGAAGACAATCGGACTCTTACATCATATTTTATATTATATATTTTTTGAAACTTTTGACATTTTGTGGAGGAGGTACCAGAAGGAGTGGACCAATATTACCCATCTCTGAACTCGATCTAAGTTTGACAAAAATATTACGATGTACCCAGTTCGGAACAAATCGTATACTCCCTTCGAGAGTTATCGTGCGCACCAGCCAGCAAGACAGACAGACAGAAGGATTTGGTGCAAAGAGACCTAGGGTCTAAAACCGTTATTTCGACTAGGCACGTTTTGACGGTATCAAATTGTATATACCCTCTGTAGTCATATGGCTGAGGGTATCAAATGTGGGAAAGGTACCGGGGGTGTGGGCCCATAAATTTCATATTGAGATCAGATCTCTTGTTGTTATTATAATAAGGTGAGGGCCGATATATCCCATTTTATTGCAAAATTGTGCAGGAGGTACCAGAAGGTGTGAGCCGGTATTTCCCATATTCACACTCTATATTGGCATGTGCGAAATTTAATAAAAAATCTGATGTATATATCGAATTTTGATCCATTGTGGGGAAAGGTATTCAAAGGAGTGGTCCGATATATCCCATCCTCACATCTTGTTTTGAAAAAAATATTGGAATGTGCGAAGTTTGAAAAAATTAAATGCTTTTTCCGCATTTTATGAGCGTTTTGGTTATTTAAAAATTTGACCCTTTGTGGGGGAGATACTAGAAGGAGTTGTCAGCAATAATTCATCTTTACACCCAACCTTGTAATAGTAAAAATATTGGTATGTGTGAAATTTGAAGAGAATATACATTATATTTCGCATTTTATGAGCGTTTAAGATATTCCAAATTTGAGCCCTATGTGCGGGGAGTACTAGAAGATGTAGCCCGATCTTGTGCATTCTCGCACACAATCTTGTGGACAAAATCAGATTATCCGTTTTCTTACTATGTGGTAAATTATTTTCTATGAAAATGTTGACCTTTTGGGGGGAGGTACCATATTGGGACCGATATTGCCCATCTCCGAACTCAATCTAAGTTTGATAAAAATATTACTATGTACCAAGTTTGGACCAAATCGGATACTTCCTTCGAGAATTATCGCGTGTATTCGCCAGCCAGACGGACAGACGGACATTGCTAAACTGTCCTGCAACTGATTTGGTCCAAAGAGACCCAGGGTTCGAAACCGTTATTTCGGTATTGGGTATATAGGGTATACAGACTGGCTGAGGGTATAAAAACAGTAGTAAATATCATTTTGGCGCCATAAAATGAGACATGCTCTTTGTAGTTTTAAGGCAGAGACTAAAATTAGTTGCTTTCCAATAAATTCATCAAATCAATAATTTCCCAGAGTATACAGGGTGACATAAAAAACTGCAACAAAGTCAAACGCCATAATTATACCCTACAACACTATGTGTTGGGGGTATTATAAGTTTGATTGTGCCAAAAATTATGTAACACCTCGAAATATTGGTTTCCCATATAGGAAAGTATATATGGATCTTCCTAGCTCGCCAAACTGAGTCGATCTAGCTATGTATGTCCGTCCGTCCGTCTGTCCGTCTGTCCGTCTGTCCATGTTAATTTGTAATCACTCTACAGGTCGCAATTATGGCCCGATCCTTACGAAATTTTGCACGAAGGTGGGGTTAGGGTCAGAATAGAAGCCTATTTCTTTTGGAGATGATCGCCAAATGTTTAGGGGTTGAAATGGACCAAATACTGAAAAAATTTCGGATTTTGCAGTAGCTATACAGGTCGCAATTATAGACCAATCGACGCGGAATTTCGCATCTTGCTAGAGTTTAGGACGGGGAAGAAGCCTACCAATTTGGGTGGTCATCGGATAATATTTAGCGGGTAAAATAGACCATATCTTTTGTGTTGAAAAAATTCAAAATTTTTCAGTGAACCGCGAA
This sequence comes from Musca domestica, assembly GCF_030504385.1. Lineage (NCBI taxonomy): Eukaryota > Metazoa > Arthropoda > Insecta > Diptera > Muscidae > Musca > Musca domestica. The sequence continues at coordinate 23,921,767 of NW_026712383.1, forward strand.
TATTTTAAATCCCGGCGAAATCACAAAGCCATGACAAGGTTACTTTTGATCTTTACATTGATGTTAACATCCAACAAATCGGATATATAGCAAAATATGTTTATCAAAGAAGATATGCTTGAAAAATCTCTTATATGTCGAGATCGGCTGAACTGATTTCGACAGTTCTCATTAATTCAGAATGGCCTCTTGGCAGGAAAGAAAAAACGTCTAAAAAAATCGCATAAAAATATCTCTCTAAAGATGAAAATATTGATTTTGTAAATTTTTCTCATATTTTTTTCAATTTTGTCATATTTTTGGCATATTTTCATTTCGAATCAAACATTTGGTAATATTTCTACAGCTAACAAAACTAAGTAGTTAGGATATCAGATATTATATACAGATCGCATTTATGGCCCGATCCTTACGAAATTTTGCATGGAGATAAGATGAGGGTCAGAATAGAAGCCTACTCTTTTTGGAGATGATCGCCATATATTTAGGGGTTGAAATGGACCAAAAAACTGCAAAATTGTCAGCAGGTCGTAATTATCGCCCGATCCTCACGCACATTTGAATGGGGGTTACCGGACATTACAAAAGCCAAGCAGTTTTGGATGGCCATCCAAAAATATTCAATGTGTGAAATAGTTTGCCAACTTTTGTAGACAAGATACCAAAATGTCCATTCCAGTGACTTTTTGGAGAATTCACAAATACAGGAAAGACGCACTTCTGACTATTTCGTTAACGCTGATTTCGTTGAAGAATATAGTCAAATGTCTGTATCTCATATAGATGCGTTTCAGTCAAAAACCAATAAAAAATGTTAATCTTTTGCCACTTCTGAGAGATTATAGGTCTTTGGGAAATATTGTTTCCAGATCTAGGAAAACCATTTACGTGCAACATCTAACAATAAATTGGAAATCAGCAAATTAGTTTAAGTTGCTATTATTAGAAAATTAGATAACGAAGCCTGATGGTTTTCTTTTATTATTTGTCACAATATCTTGTGGAATTCTTTCGAGTATCTCGCCTATATAAACTGTATGGTTTATTATAGTGTTGTAGGGTATTCAACGGTCGGCCCCGCTCGACTGTAGCCTTTGCTTACTTGTTTTTAAATTTTTTTGTTTTTTTTTTTTTTTTTTGTATTTGAATAAAAGCAAAAAATGTTGGAAATTGCATCAAATTTTAGAATAAGTTTAGATTTGTTCGAATTGGCCACCTTTGGCACGAATTATTGCCTTCAAACAGCCAATGAAACCGTCACACGCTGCCCTAATGTTGGTCTGCAGTACCTTATCCTACTCCCGGCGAAGGGCTTGGTGGCCATTGTGCGCTGGAAATGAAGCGAGGAACCTCAATTTGTAACCAATCTTGGGTGGCGCGTTCTGAGTGCGAGGGTGCTGAGTCCTATTGCTGTTGGAATGTCCAAGGTCTGCGGCCAAAATGTTTGCGTGCCCAAGACTTTAATACACCCTCCAGAATATTTTCGCGATAATATTCGGCAATTATTCTGATGACACGATTGATTAATATGGGCAGAGAGCGACAATCGGATATTATGGCGGCCCACACCATCACCATTGCCGGCGCTTGAGTTCTGGTGGCCAACCGAAGGTGTACATTTTCAGCCGACCTCTTTTGCAAGTAAACACGATCATTTTGTTTGCTTCGACAACGAATGTTTTCCCATCGGAGAAAACCAAATTCGGCAGTTCACCACTTTCGGCCAAGCGAAGCAATTCTTTAGCTCTTTTGAGTCTATTTTCTTTCTGTTGCGGTGTAAGTTCTTGTATTTTTTGGAATTTCAATGGTTTTACCCCGAGCTAATTTTTTCAATATTTGCCGGATGCAATATTGCGATATGTTCAGCTCACGAGCCATTTTTCGATCAAGTCGCATCTTTAGTTTTCAAACCATTTCTGCTGATGTTGCTGTTTTCTTCCGTCCTTTTTCTTGCCGTCGTGTTACCAGCTACCACCATCAGGTGAGCGATGGTACGAGACACAAAAGATTTATTTACATTTAAATGCTGGAGTGCTATAACGATAACCATTTGTGGTTTTCCTGCCAAATATAAAGAAATCACACTACCGCGCTTGAATTCCATCACGAATAACTTTTTTTCAGGAAAATTCTCACCAAAATGCTTTTGTACGCTTGTAAATAATAGAATGAGCTGCCACTGGAATAATTTTAACAGCTGTCGGAGGAGTGGCTTCGAAATGACAGCAGTCTGAAGTTGGTTGCAGTTTTTTCATCTCACCCTGTAATTGCTAGACGCTGTGGATTACTACGAATGAGTGTTTGTTTGGTAAAACCTATTTATAGAACAAGACCTCTTTCTCTCCAATTCTATCAAACCCTCTGATGTACTTCTGGACGAGTTTGTTAAATTATTTAATATTTTTAAAGACTGATTGAATATGCAATATATGCTAAAAGCCCAAATAATACCTTCAAAAGTTCAAGGTCAAACGATTTTGTATTTTCGAAATATTTTAGCTATGAATATTCTCTCAAATATGTTCAAAATGTGTTGCTTTAGCTTTAACATAGAATCTCCCATCTTATCGCTTAACAATTTTTCTTATCTCAAAATGGAACATAATGCCGCCCATAACTCTCCCTGAGTTTGAGTAGACGAGATTTGTGGGTGGAGGTTACCTTGCGGCTTGCAATTAGATTTCGTGTTTTTTTACTCTTTGGTGATAATGTTGGTGCTTTATCCTGCACAAAAATTTAGACATTGGATTTTTTCTTCCTCTTAGTGTTGGCAATAGTGGTTTGATGTTCTATTTCTCCTCCCTCTCGTTCTCTTCTGAGTCTATCAAATTCATTTTATGGCACGAAACATCAAAACGATGAAAGCCATGGAAGACAAAAAAAAATTGACTTGCTGGAGCTGTGAATATAAATCATTTCATATTAAATGGCTGGCAGTAGCTGCTGCACCATCACAGACTGGTCACGGAGATGGCGGCCATGGCCAAGCTGAGGCAGTCAACGAACGCGCGTTATGCAAATATGATGTGCCTGCCTTTGGTCGGTTTAGTTTGTGTTTTGAAGGATATGCTAAAAGTCAAACAAACTTTGGTGATTTTTTTCCTACTTTTGTGACTTACGCCATGCCATCATGTGCTGGCCATCAAGTCCGCCATAGATTTAAGTATCCTGCTCGGGGGGAGCACATAGAAAAACCGGGAAACCTCTTTATTATGTTTTTTATTTTCGTGTTTTTTGTCTTCTTTTCAGGAGGAAATATTTTGATATGCTCCATTAAAGTAAAAGATTTTTTCTAGTTTTACTTCCAGCCACAAAATAACCTTCTCTCCCCTCCCCTCCCATGGTTTTCATACCCAGAGATGTTAGCCATGATATCCATGTGGCTATTTAGTTTACTCACACACACTAAAGTGTTCTTTATAAATCATTTTAATTTAAGATGAATGAAGGCTATTATGCTCTCTGGTTTGAGAGACTTCAGTGCTTCGTTGGTTTGGTTGGTTGTCCCTGGTTTGGTATGATACCGGATGGATAGGTGCTGCTATTATCTGTTGGAGTTGTTTTTGGCGGTTGCTTCGTGTGTTGTCTATCCACATACACGATGCACTAAAAACAAGAATATTAAAGATAAAGGACTCCATGAATTGTGCTCCCATCAAGAACACGAATATTTGGAAAAAAAAGTAGATGGTTATAATTAAATTTTATTAATTAATAAGACCATGGAGGAATTAAAATTAGAAAGATTTAATAAGAGATTCTGTTAAAATTTTGCCATCAAAAATCGGTAAAAATCACAGTGAAAGATTCACAAACGCCCAGGCGAAACTAACAAAACTAGAATCTCGAAATATTTAGAGAGGGTGAATCTTAAAATGGAGGTGGAAGAAATTGATTCACAAACGCCCAGGCGAAACAGACAAAACTAGAATCTCGAAATATTGAAAGAGGGTCAACCTTAACAATTAAAAAAAGGTAAGTTCGGCCGGGCCGAAATTTTTAATACTCTTTCGAAGAAAATTGAAAATTTTCAAAAAAAAAAAAAAAAATAAATAAATAAATAAAAAAAAAATAAAAAAAATTCCAAAAAATACCACTTAAATGAAAACCGTTATATGGGCACTATACGAAGAAGTGGACCTCTATACGAGTATTTTTTGTCATAGGCTGTAGTGTCCATTACGAACTTCAAATACGAAATTTGTTACAATTATGTGAATAATGTCTCAAAAAACATGACAATACGAAGTATCGGGAGGTAACGAAGACGTGGACCAGCACAGACAATTTTCTGTAGTACCCATTAGGATCTTCCAATAGGAAATTTGAAAGAATTCCGGTGAATAATGTTGCTGAAATCACTAAAATACCGAATATCGGGAGGTACCGTTATATGGAGGCTATACGAAGACTTCTACCTGCATGCAAGAATTTTTGTCATAGGCTGTAGTACCCATTACGAACTTTAAAGACGAAATTTTAAATAATTCCGGCAAATAATGTCGCTAAAATCATCAAAATGCCGAATATCGGCAGGTACCGTTATATGGCGGCTATACTAAAGCGGAACCTTTACATACAATGTTTCGCCACACGGACTAGGACTCATTATGATGTACAAATACCAATTTTCAGATAAATACGTGAAAAAAATATGAAAAATATCATCTAAATACCGAATAATGGGATGTACCGTTATTTGACGGCTATCTCAAAACGCGGACCGATACATCTCATTTTCAATAACAACCATCCTAGATACAATAGAAATTGTGTTGCTACAAGTTGTGCTGCTTTTCTAAAAATTAACACGTCGTAATATTTATTTTAGTCTAAGACAAAATGGACAATATAGGCCCATTCTTTCGGAACCTACACCATAGGGGGTCAACAATTTGAATAATCATAACAGAACTCAAAATATATTTAAATAATCGAATATTGGCTGAGGGTATACATCTGGCGGCAAAACCGACTGATACTGACTGATTAATACATGTTATATGCCCGACGAAATTATGTCAGCATATATAACCGTTGCGTTCTTCGGGCTACACTTAACAAACACTTTTTGAAATAAAACAAGTAAAAAAGCAGTAAGTTCCGCCGGGCCGAACTTTGAATACCCTCCACCATTTGGAACGAATTAGAAAATTTTCAAAAAAATAAAATCCATTAAAAATTCTTTTAAAATCTTTAAAATATTTAATATAGGAAGGTGCCGATATATGGGGGGATATACGATATTGTGGACCTATAAAGACAAATCTATGTCTGGGTGTAAAGTACACACAAGGAACTCCTTGTGTGGATTTTCAGATAATTCCATTGGAAAAAGTGGCTAAAATCATCAAAATACCGAATATAGGGGAGTACCGTTATATGGGGGATATACGATATTGTGGACAATTCCGTTTCAGGGGGTAAAGTGCTCACAAAGAACTCCGTATGTGGATTTTCAGGCAATACGATTGGAAAATGTGGCTAAAATCATTAAAATACAGAATATCGCGGGGTACCGTTATATGGGGGATATACAATATCGTGGACCTGTATAGACAATTCTCTCAGGGGGTAAAGTACTCACAAGCAACTACTTGTGTGGATTTTAAGACAATTCCATTGAAAAATGTGGCTAACATCATCAAAATACCGAATATCGGTGGTACCGTTATATGGGGGCCATACGATATCGTGGACCGATAAAGCCCATCTTCGAACTTGACCTGCCTTCAGACAAAAGAGGGATCTGTGCAAAATTTTAGCTTCCAATCTTCATTCGTTTAGACTGTAGCGTGATTACAACAGACGGACAGACAAACGGAATGACGAACTTAATATACCCTCCATACTATGTATGGTGGAGGGTATAAACAATATTTTTTTTTTGATATTTTTGGACATACATTTTAGCCACCAATTTTTAAAGAGCTGTGGGGCGTATGTCTTATAAAATGTGATTTAAGTAAAATGATCATACGCCACCTACACAGCCTTGGATTATAACATACTAATAGATTATTTCTAATCAGAAAACAATATTATTATACTTCCACAATCTCCACTGGCATATTTGATGATATGATTTTGCAAGCAATATGTGATAATTTTAAGTAAAAAAGAAAATTTGATGCATCCTTTCTCAATGGTATTCTTGATGTTTCAATTGATTGGTATAACTCATTAAAAGATTTTTTCTTCATTATTTCTGGACCACATTACTTGGCTCAGATTATATATTGCCGCAAGTTAATATCATTAATTATCGATTACTTGTCTTTTCCTCACCCCTACTACAAATCCATGATTTATTGTCATTTTTCCACAGCCAATGAAATTCCACACCCACAAAACATTAATTAAAATGTTAACATCTAAATAAATAACATTTTGTGGACTGCAACTTGTCTAATTGTCAATTTTTGATTAGTTTGTCAAAATCATGGTTTGATGGCGCAGCGAAATAACTTGTCAATGAAGAAAAATAAATTATCTTTGGTGGTCTGTGGTTACATCATTATTCGAAGTCCATCAAATTGGGGGAGTGGTAGATGAGAAAAGGGAGGAGTTAAGAATATTGGAGGAAAGAGATGAAGTAAATGGGGAAATAAACAATTGCTTCATTTATTAAATAATTTTAATTTTTATATTCAATATAATTTAAAACAGTATGAGTCGGGTTTAAAAATGGTTTCCGAATTGTTTCGAAATTTCACCACCGATTGATTTAAATGTCTCGATCCCAAAAACTTACATTTTATATGGAGGAAGCCCACAATTCCGAAAAATGTATTTTTTATGAAAATTATTAAATTATTCGAAGTTTATCAAATCGGGAAGTGGAAAATTAGATGGTGGAGGATTTATAATTATTAGAGAAGAATATGAAATAAAATGGAGGAAATATGAAACGATTACGTAAAGTTTTGAATATAATTTAAGAAGCAGTAAGGAACGATCAAAAGTCGGGTGGGCCGAATATATGATACCCTACACTATTATGAGTATTTAGTAGAGCCCCCGTAACAAAAAAGGTTATATTGGATATTTATACCAATTATGAACCTTATTTGAATACTCATCCAACTCTGAATCGATTTTCAACCAATTTCACCGAGGCTTCGATAAGAATTATATTAAATAATATTTATGGAGCAATATATATACCGGACAGAATTCCACCAAATGGAACAATTCGGTTGAAAATGAAAACATCCATCATTTCCCATTCATTGTCCAATTTGGGCTGATGTTAAATATATGGTTAATATTAACCGCAAAATCGGTTGAAGTTGTATTGTATTGAAGGTCTATAAAAATCTGAACCGATCTCGATAAAATTTGACAGAGATATTTTCGTGATGTATGGGATGTTCGCTATCAAATATCATTGTTGTTGAGTGCATTTAAGGGACTTAAAACCACAAATCGGATGAAACAAATATATGAGAGCTATATCTGAACCGATTTTCGAAAAAATGTGAAGTACTTGCTTCTATATTGAATTCCGTCGAAAGTGCCAAAATTCTGTCCATTTAGACATTTGGGGCACAATAACCTAAAATGGGATCTATATAAAATGGGAGCTATATTCAAATCTGAACCGATCTTCACAAAATTTGGCGGATTTCTAGGCTGTATCTAGCCCCAAGGACTATTTTTGTGGAGTGCATATTACGAATGTGGGGGACTTTATTACCAAACCGCATAAAACATACATATGAGAGCATTAGCTTTATCTGAACCGATTTTCACCAAATTTTAAATACTTGCTTCTTGACTGAAGTGGGTCGGATGTGCCAAAATTCAGGTCATTTGGACCGATATTAGCCATTTGGTGCACAATTAACCCGAAATCGACTGAAGATATATAGGGAGAGATAAAAAAACTGCCACAAATTCAAACGCCATAATTTTTACATTTTTATACCCTACAACACTATGTGTTGAGGGTATTATAAGTTTGATTGGGCCAGAATTTATGTAACACCTCGAAATATTGGTTTCCCATATAGGAAAGTATATATGGATCTTCCTAGCTCGCCGAGCTGAGTCGATCTAGCTATGTATGTCCGTCCGTCCGTCTGTCCGTCTGTCCGTCTGTCCGTCTGTCCATGTTAATTTGTAATCACTCTACAGGTCGCAATTATGGCCCGATCTTCACGAAATTTAGAATGGAGGTGGGGCTAGGGTCAGAATAGAACCCTATTTCTTTTGGAGATGATCGCATAATATTTAGGGGTCGAAATGGACCAAATACTGAAAAAATGTCGGATTTTGCAGTAGCTATACAGGTCGCAATTATAGACCAATCGACGCGGAACTTCGCATGTAGCTAGAGTTTAGGGCGGGGAAGAAGCCTACCAATTTGGGTGGTCATCGGATAATATATAGCGGGTAAAATAGACCATATCTTTTCTGTTGAAAAATTCAAAATTTTTCATTAAACCGCGAATATTTTAAATCCCGGCGAAATCACAAAGCCATGACAAGGTTACTCCTGATCTTTACATTGATGTTAACATCCATCAAAACGGATATATAGCAAAATATGTGCGATATATATGTCTATCAAAGAAGATATGCTTGAAAGATCTCTTATATGTCGAGAACGGCTGAACTGATTTCGACAGTTCTCATTAATTCAGAATGGCCTCTTGGCAGGAAACAAAAAACGTCTAAAAAAATCGCATAAAAATATCTCTCTAAAGATGAAAATATTGATTTTTAAAAAATTTCTCATATTTTTCAATTTTGTCATATTTTTGGTATATTTTCATTTTGAATTAAACATTTGGTAATATTTCTACAGCTAACAAAACTAAGTAGTTAGGATATCAGGATATCATATACAGATCGCATTTATGGCCCGATCCTTACAAAATTTTGCATGGGGATAATATGAGGGTCAGAATAGAAGCCTACTCTTTTTGGAGATGATCGCCATATATTTAGGGGTTGAAATGGACCAAAAACTGCAAAATTGTCAGCAGGTCGTAATTATCGCCCGATCCTCACGTACAATTGAATGGGGGTTACCAGACATTGCAAAAGCCAAGCAGTTTCGGATGGCCATCCAAAAATATTCAATGTGCGAAATAGTTTGCCAACTTTTGTAGACAAAATACGAAAAGGTCCATTCCAGTGAATTTTTGGAGAATTCACAAATACAGGAAAGACGCACTGCTGACTATTTCGTTAACGCTGATTTCGTTGAAGAATATAGTCAAATGTCAGTATCTCACATAGATGCCTTTCAGTCAAAAACCAATAATAAATGTTAATCTTTTGCCACTTCTGAGAGATTATAGGTCTCTGGGAAATATTGGTTCCAGATCTTCCAATAAATTGGAAATGAGCAAATTAGTTAAAGTTGCTATTATTCGAAAATTAGAGAACGAAACCTAATGGTTTTCTTTAATAATTTGTCACAATATCTTGTGGAATTCTTTCGAGTATCTCGCCTATATAAACTGTATCATTTATTATAGTGTTGTAGGGTATTCAACGGTCGGCCCCGCTCGACTGTAGACTTTGCTTACTTGTTTTTTTAAATTTTATTGAGTGAAAGCAGAAAATGTCGGATATAGCATCAAATTTTAGAAAAAGTTTAGATTTGTTTGAATTGATTACTTTTGGCTCGAATTATGGCCTTCAAACGGCTAATGAAACCGTCACACGCTGACCGAATGTTGCTTTGCGGTATTTTGGCCCATTCCCTGCGACACGTTTGCTTGAGGTGATCGACGCTTTGGTATATTTTAGTGTCAACCTTGCTTTCCAAAATATTCCAGACACAATAGTCCATCGGATTGGTGTCAGGAGATTTTGGTGGCCATTGTTCCACCACAATGTGGAAATGAAGCGAGGTACCTCATTTTGTAACCATTCTTGGGTGACGCGTGTTGAGTGCAATGGTGCTGAGTCCTGTTGGAATGTCCAAGGTCTGCGGCCAAAATGTTTGGGTGCCCAAGGCTTTAATACACTCTCCAGATTATTTTCGCATTAATATTCGGCATTTATTCTGATGCCACGGTCGATTAATACTAGCGGAAAGCGACCATCGGCTATTATGGCGGCCCACAACATCACCATGGCCGGCGCTTGAGTTCTGGTGGGCAACCGAAGGTGCATATTTCAGCTGACCTCTCTGGCATTTACTTGTTTACAAACTTTTTCTTTGTTTACAAACTGTTGGACAAGGAATGTTGTCTCATAGAAGAAAACCAAACCAAATTCGGCAGTTCACCACTTTCGGCCAAGCGAAATAACTCTTTAGCTCTTTTGAGTCTCTTTTCTTTCTGTGCGGTGCGAGTTCTTGCAATTTTTGCAATTTCGATGACTTTACCCCGAGCTCATTATATTGCGATATGTTTAGCTGACGGGCCATTTTTCGGCAACTGCGACGCGGGTTTCGACCAAGTCGCTTCTTTACTTTTCGAACCATTTTTCCTGAAGTTGCTGTTTTCTTCCGTCCACTTCATTGACGTCGGGCTACGCTACCAGTACCACTGCGCTCACGGTAACGAGCGATGGTACGACACACAAAAAATGTATTCCCATTCAAATGCTGGAGTGCTGTAACGATAGCCACTTGTGGTTTTCCAGCCACATATAAAGAAATCACATTATCACGCTTGAATTTCATCACGAATAACGTTTTTTTCTGGAAAATTCTCACCAAAATGCTGCTGTACCCTTGTAAAAAATATAATGAGCTGTCACTTGAATAATTTTAACAGCTGTCGGACAAATGGCTTGGAAATGACATCAGTCTGAAATTTTGTTGCAGTTTTTTTTTTTTTTTTTATCTTACCCTGTATATGTGTGCTTTACATAAATTTGAGCCGATTCTCAGCAATTTCAAAAGGGTTTGTCCTTGGGCCAATCTAATATTTTTTAGGAAAATTTCATCCCAATTCGATAATAAATGCGACCGGCATATTGTTCACAAAAATCCATGGACAGACGGACTGGCATGCAAAAATTGGCTCAGAATATGATTCAATGAAGATCTTCCAAAGGAGCTATGGCTCTATCTCGCTTCCTTCGCCATGGTACAAACAAATGCACAAAGACATAATACCTTTACCCCAGTACAATGTGGGGTATAAAAATAGAGGCAGGGTATACACTCTCTTCTGAATTGTTTCCAAATTTCCACCACCGATAGGTATTTATGCCCTGATTCCAAAAATTCGTATTTCCTAGGATAAGGTCAACATATTTCCTAGGATAAGGTCAATAATTGTTAATGAGTAAGGTATTTTTTGAAAAGACAGGTCTTCGGCCTGTACTTGAGATTAGTCTATTTGACTCAGATATGTCAAATTTTCATTTATCAATCCAATATTTTAAATTTTCGAATCACTTTTTACGTTAAACTCTTAAGATATTTACTTTAAGTCAACAGGAATTTATTTTTTTTTTTTACAAAACAAAACAAAAAACAAATTTGTGCTCTATTTCAAATCTTTCAATTGGAAACCCAAGCAAAGTGAACTTGAGCATATTGAATATTCAACAACAAAACAATTGACCATGATATATTTTTTTTTTCGGAATACATTTGCAAGTATTAGAACAAGGGAATGATTTTTCAATCATATTTTGTAGTATTTTGTATTCTTCGAAAGAAGCAGAAAATACCTGAAAACAAAATGGGAAAGACAAATTGAGGCAAGAAATAAACAAGCCATGAATGTGAAAAGAAAAACGAAATAAAGGAAACGACGAGAATTATATAAAGTAAGACGAAGAGAGGACAATTTCAGAATATTGGTATAGGTATTCGTTTGAGGTTTTAAAGATATGAAATGGATTTAAACATTTTTTTTTCTTTTAATTAACACTACAGCCTAAGACACCCATATAACGGTACCTCCCGATATTCGGTGTTTTTATGATTTTAGCGACATTTTTCACCGGCATTTGGTATTTAAAGTTCGGAATGAAGACTACAGCCTCAGACAGAAAATTGTCTGTGCAGGTCCAAGTCTTCGTATAGCCCCCATATAATGGTATATCCTAACTAATTGATTTAAGCGACATTATTCACCGGTTTTTTTCAAGTTTCGCATTTGAATATTGTAATAACATTAACAGAATTTTTAACGGATTTTATGTTTTGAAAATTGTCAAATTTTGACCAAATGGTGGAGGGTATTCAAAGTTCGGCCCGGCCATACTTACAGGTTTTTTTACTTGTTTTTTTTTTTTTATATAATAATATGTTTCGGAATTATTTCAGTTAAATTCAATTAAGATTGGGATACACTTATATTTGCGAATTTGTTAAAGGGAGCAAAATACTGGTTCTATTTTAATCGTAAATATGAAGCAAAAGGTAGGTAGTGCGTATGATTATTTTATTACAATTTATTTTTCATGATCATACGCCACGTGTTATACATTTTTGGATTTAGCAAAAATGAGCCGAAATAATGGAGTTTAGTATGTTGACGTCGATACATCCATCCGTCCATCTGGCTTACTATAACTATCCGATTTGATTTGAATTTGATCATGATATGTTATCCATATTCATATCTGATTTAGTTGAAAATTTTCGCATATAGTACTATTTGTTTAAAAATTGTTGAATGTGAAATTGTGAATGTGAAAAATTGCTTATCTTTAATTTTTTTTTTATACCCTACAACACTATGTGTTGAGGGTATTATAAGTTTGATTGGGCCAGAATTTATGTAACACCTCGAAATATTGGTTTCCCATATAGGAAAGTATATATGGATCTTCCTAGCTCGCCGAGCTGAGTCGATCTAGCTATGTATGTCCGTCCGTCCGTCTGTCCGTCTGTCCGTCTGTCCGTCTGTCCATGTTAATTTGTAATCACTCTACAGGTCGCAATTATGGCCCGATCTTCACGAAATTTAGAATGGAGGTGGGGCTAGGGTCAGAATAGAACCCTATTTCTTTGGAGATGATCGCATAATATTTAGGGGTCGAAATGGACCAAATACTGAAAAAATGTCGGATTTTGCAGTAGCTATACAGGTCGCAATTATAGACCAATCGACGCGGAACTTCGCATGTAGCTAGAGTTTAGGGCGGGGAAGAAGCCTACCAATTTGGGTGGTCATCGGATAATATATAGCGGGTAAAATAGACCATATCTTTTCTGTTGAAAAATTCAAAATTTTTCATTAAACCGCGAATATTTTAAATCCCGGCGAAATCACAAAGCCATGACAAGGTTACTCCTGATCTTTACATTGATGTTAACATCCATCAAAACGGATATATAGCAAAATATGTGCGATATATATGTCTATCAAAGAAGATATGCTTGAAAGATCTCTTATATGTCGAGAACGGCTGAACTGATTTCGACAGTTCTCATTAATTCAGAATGGCCTCTTGGCAGGAAACAAAAAACGTCTAAAAAAATCGCATAAAAATATCTCTCTAAAGATGAAAATATTGATTTTTAAAAAATTTCTCATATTTTTCAATTTTGTCATATTTTTGGTATATTTTCATTTTGAATTAAACATTTGGTAATATTTCTACAGCTAACAAAACTAAGTAGTTAGGATATCAGGATATCATATACAGATCGCATTTATGGCCCGATCCTTACAAAATTTTGCATGGGGATAATATGAGGGTCAGAATAGAAGCCTACTCTTTTTGGAGATGATCGCCATATATTTAGGGGTTGAAATGGACCAAAAACTGCAAAATTGTCAGCAGGTCGTAATTATCGCCCGATCCTCACGTACAATTGAATGGGGGTTACCAGACATTGCAAAAGCCAAGCAGTTTCGGATGGCCATCCAAAAATATTCAATGTGCGAAATAGTTTGCCAACTTTTGTAGACAAAATACGAAAAGGTCCATTCCAGTGAATTTTTGGAGAATTCACAAATACAGGAAAGACGCACTGCTGACTATTTCGTTAACGCTGATTTCGTTGAAGAATATAGTCAAATGTCAGTATCTCACATAGATGCCTTTCAGTCAAAAACCAATAATAAATGTTAATCTTTTGCCACTTCTGAGAGATTATAGGTCTCTGGGAAATATTGGTTCCAGATCTTCCAATAAATTGGAAATGAGCAAATTAGTTAAAGTTGCTATTATTCGAAAATTAGAGAACGAAACCTAATGGTTTTCTTTAATAATTTGTCACAATATCTTGTGGAATTCTTTCGAGTATCTCGCCTATATAAACTGTATCATTTATTATAGTGTTGTAGGGTATTCAACGGTCGGCCCCGCTCGACTGTAGACTTTGCTTACTTGTTTTATTTTATGTCTTTGAGGATTACTCGAAGGGCGAAGTAATAATTGGTCGAAATTTAGATATAGCTCCCGATTGGAAGGAATTTGGCACACATAACGAAATTGAGTCTAGAAATAATTTTGCCAAATTTGGTGAAAATCGGTTCAGATATCGCTTTAGATCCCATATATAATCTTCATCCGATTTGTTAAATTTCTCCTTTAAAGCCGTAATATGCCCTCTGTAACAACGACATTCGGGAAAATATATCAAATTCAGCTAAGAAATACAAATTTTATCGAGATCGGCTAAGAGTTGGATACAGCTCCCATACATATCTTCATTCGATTTCAAGTTTATTGTGCAACAAATCGTTAATATAAGCCCGAGTTCAAAAAAGTGTATCGAATTTTGCAAAAATGGGTTAAAATATAACTATAGGTCCTAATATATGTTTCATCCGATTTTGTATTTTACTCCCTCAAAACCGTAAAAACTGCACATCACAACAACGATATTTGGTGCCAACTATCAGATATAGCATAGAAATACTTCTGATAAATTTTATAGAGATCGGTTCATATTTAGATATACAGGGTAAGATAAAAACTGCAACAAAGACTAACGCAATAATTTTTACAATTTTTTTTTTAATTTGTTGCATGAAAGCAAAAAATGTCTGAAATAGAATCAAATTTTAGAATAAGTTTATATTTGTTCGAATTGGTCGCCTTTGACGGAGTCGGAGTTTGTATCCCAATATGTTGAGGAATTCGTTCACTTTACTCAAAAGTATTTCAAATCCAAAGAAACATTTCTGCAAATCGTAGTGATGTAGGTGTTTTGTGGTTCCAGCACAAGTAAATATTTTCTCTCTAATAAGTAAGTTTTTCATTCCGTTTCATAACAACTCGAAACTACTAATATATACCCTATTATTGCTCACCATAACAATCGTCTGTCCATCTGTGGGCACTCGAAGGGATTATATGATTTGGTCCAAATTTTATTATTGTTAAACATATAGAAATGAGCAACATTGGTACTGAGGTGGCTGAAGATATACATCTGTCGGCAAAACCAACTGATACCCTTTAACTTGTTTACTACTTATTTCATTACACACAATAACCCATAAAGGATCAACGATCTAATAATCGTGGATTTAAAAATTAAATAAAATAAAATAAATTAATTAAATGATCAACTCAACAATATTTTTTCAAGGATCAACTGATAATCGTGGATTTTTTGAAAATATTTTCGTAAGGATCACTTGACCAATTACCGTGGATTTTTAAAGAATATTTTTATTTAGGCGTATTTTTGAAGGATCTTGAATTTCAAAAGATATTTTTTCAAGCATCAACTGGTAAATAGTCGTGGATTCTGAAGAATATTTTTAAACATCAACTGATAAATATTCGTGGATTTTTAAAGAATATTTTTTCATAGGATCAGTTTAATAACAATTGTGGATTTGTAAAAAATATTTTTAACGAACAACCGACTAATAATCTTGGATCTTTTAAAAAATTAATAGCTGATTTTTAGAAAATATATTTTTTGAAGAAAAAACTGGCATATAATCTGGGATTTCTGCGATAATTTTTAATAATATTTTTTTCGGGTCAACTGCCCAATAATTATAGATAATCTCTAGTACGGGATATAGTATTCTAATTGTGGGACCATTGCAGAATAAATCCATGATTATAGATTAACATGGACAGATGGGCATACAGAGTTTGCATAGCTGGATGATCTACTCCACATAAATTTCCAATATAAACATTTTTGGTACTGGAGCTCTACTAAATACGCATAGGGTATCATATAGTCGGTCCCGCCCGACTTTTTTTTTCCTTACTGGTTTTTATTGAATATTTTGTCTTTGAAGTCATCCTGCATAAAATCACATGAAGGTTCTTTGGAGGTCTTTGTGCATTTGTTTGTAACAGGCAAAAGGGAACGAGATAGACCCTTAGTTCCTTTTAATGATCTGCATAGAATCACATTCTGAGTCGATTTGTGAACAAAGTACAGTTCGCATTTATTACCCGATCCAGATGAAATTTTGCACAAAGCAGTTGTTTGGCCCAAAGACAAACCCTATTGAAATTGGAGATAATCGGTAAAAATTTAGATATAACTCCCATATATATCTTTGTCCGATTTGCTTTTTATTGTGCACCAAATGTGTAATATAAGCCCGAATAGTATGGAATTTTGCACATACAATCAGATTAGGCCTGAAAATAAAAATGCCAAATTTGATCAAAATCGGCTCAGATATAGCTATAGCTCCCATAGATATTGTTCATCCGATTTGTTATTTTTGTCCTCCGCAGTCGTAATATGCACTCTGTAACAACACTATTTGGGGAAATATATCAAATGCAGCTCAGAAATATCTTTGCTAAATTTTATCGAGATAGGTTCAGATTGGGATATAGCTCTCATATATAACTTCGTCCGATTTACCTTTTATTGTGCACCAAACGTCTAATAATTGCCCAAATGGAATGGAATCTGGCACATACGACCGAATTGAGTCTAGAAGCTAGTATGTCAAATTTTATCGAGATCGGTTTGGATATACCTCCCATATATTGTTCATCCGATTTGTCTGTAACAACGATATTCAGGGAAATATATGAAATACCGCTCAGAAATATCTTTGCCAAATTTTATCAAGATCGGTTCATATGGGCAATACAAGTCCGAATTTAAAAGATACAAATTTCCCATCAAATCTTTTAATTGTTATGTGGGACTCGACTAAATTGGCAAAGTGGTGTTGGGTATCATAAAGTCGGCCCCGCCCGACTGTGAGGCTTTCTTTACTGGTTAATGATCACTCAATGAAATTCCACAGCATGTGGTACGTTTTGGTATTTCGATATACGTTTTGATCGATATTCTAGAAATTAGGCCTCCAACAAAGACCCCCATTACAAGTTTAATATTTGAAATTATACTAGGACAATATTTAGAATTGACTCAAATTTCTAAAAATAAATTTTAATTTCAGAATTGCAAATATACCCGTTGACAAAATTATGACCTTCCATTACCTTCATTCTCTTATGACAACATGGCACAAAATAAGCTACTATATTTGAATTTTTATTTAGAAAGGAAACTTCTAAACAATCACCTCTACAATACAAATATATAGACCAATAATCACCATAATTTTCACAGTTTGACAAACAGCGGCCTCTGTAGCTAGCTACCTCTGACCACAGAAGAATTTAACTCATAAAATTTTTAATAAGAAAAGTTAAAGTAATAAAACTCAAATACCACAATCCCTCACATTTGGGTGTGTGTGAGAGAGTTTGTTCCCCCTCAACACATAGGCAGTCGTAGTAGACTCTGATGCAAAACATTAAATGTCTGCATATTTTCTACAAGAAATCCTCCAAGCACAAACACACACACATTTACACACACATGAAAACACAAATCCCATAAGGCAAATAGAGTTGTGTCGAATACTTTCGTCGAGACCACAAAACAAATTTCAAAGTTTTTACCACATATTCCACTTTAATTTTTTCTTTTTGGGTGGAGGATTTAAAGTTTTTTCTTCCCCATACAATTGTATGCGAACTCTTTCATAGTTCATAGAAAATTTAAGACTACATTTGTATGTATGTACATATTCCAGAGCATAGCATGGCACGGAGAACAATAGAGAACTACCGAACAAGAGTAACAAAACAAAAGTGCAAATCCTATGGCAATCAATTACCCAAGAGTATAATCTTCATTAGAGATATAAAATATTTAGACTACAAATTGGGCACACCGAGAGGAAGGAAGGGGAAGGGGAGGCGAATAGCAGTAGGGAGTATAACAGCACTGATACATTGGATTTGTAGTCACCTAATTTATGAACATTTACAAATTTCAAATGATGATGCATTTGGGAGAAGATTGTGTGGAAAAAAATACAAAACTATTTTGAAAAAGGGTGGAAGAAACATTTCAACTAAACAATAATTATGGATTTTTAGGGTATCATCTGTTTGAAAATCAAGGATATTAAAAGAATGTTATATTTGAGTTTTAAATAATTTTTTTCAAGGGGCTGCAGTCTATGAAATTTGAATTTTTAAAGAATATTTTTTCAAGGAACCATAGAGGGAAACTTAGATTTTTTAAGACCCACAGACCAAGAAACTCCGGTTGGTTAAGGATCATAACTCGAAGAAAAACGGATTTTAAGGAATACTGTTTTAAGGACCGAAATACAAAGAAACGTGGATTTTTAAAGAATATTTTTTCAAGGATCCACAGACCAAGAAACGTGGATTTTTAAAGAATATTTTTTCAAGGATCCACAGACCAAGAAACGTGGATTTTTAAAGAATATTTTTTCAAGGATCCACAGACCAAGAAACGTGGATTTTTAAAGAATATTTTTTCAAGGATCCACAGACCAAGAAACGTGGATTTTTAAAGAATATTATTTCAAGGATCCACAGACCAAGAAACGTGGATTTTTTAAGAATATTTTTTCAAGCACCCACAGATCAAGAAAAGTGGATTTTTAAAAGAATATTTTTTCAAGCAACCACAGACCAAGAAACGTGGATTTTTAAAAGAATATTTTTTCAAGCACCCACAGACCAAGAAACATGGATTTTTAAAAGAATATTTTTTCAAGCACCCACAGACCAAGAAACATGGATTTTTAAAAGAATATTTTTTCCAGCACCCACAGACCAAGAAACGTGGATTTTTAAAAGAATATTTTTTCCAGCACCCACAGACCAAGAAACGTGGATTTTTAAAAGAATATTTTTTCAAGCACCCACAGGCCAAGAAACGTGGATTTTTAAAAGAATATTTTTTCAAGCACCCACAGACCAAGAAACGTGGATTTTTAAAAGAATATTTTTTCAAGCACCCACAGACCAAGAAACGTGGATTTTTAAAAGAATATTTTTTCAAGCACCCACAGACCAAGAAACGTGGATTTTTAAAAGAATATTTTTTCAAGCACCCACAGACCAAGAAACGTTGATTTTTAAAAGAATATTTTTTCAAGCACTCACAGACCAAGAAACGTGGATTTTTAAAAGAATATTTTTTCAAGCACCCACAGACCAAGAAACGCGGATTTTTAAAGAATATTTTTTCAAGCCCCCAAAGACCAAGAAACGTGGATTTTTAAAAGAATATTTTTTCAAGCCCCCAAAGACCAAGAAACGTGGATTTTTAAAAGAATATTTTTACAAGCACCCACAGACCAAGAAACGTGGATTTTTAAAAGAATATTTTTTCCAGCACCCACAGACCAAGAAACGTGGATTTTTAAAAGAATATTTTTTCAAGCACCCACAGACCAAGAAACGTGGGTTTTTAAAAGAATATTTTTTCAAGCACCCACAGACCAAGAAACGTGGATTTTTAAAAGAATATTTTTTCAAGCACCCACAGACCAAGAAACGTGGATTTTTAAAAGAATATTTTTTCAAGCACCCACAGACCAAGAAACGTGGATTTTTAAAAGAATATTTTTTCAAGCACCCACAGACCAAGAAACGTGGATTTTTAAAAGAATATTTTTTCAAGCACCCACAGACCAAGAAACGTGGATTTTTAAAGAATATTTTTTCAAGCACCCACAGACCAAGAAACGTGGATTTTTAAAATAATATTTTTTCAAGCACCCACAGACCAAGAAACGTGGATTTTTAAAGAATATTTTTTCAAGCACCCACAGACAAAGAAACGTGGATTTTTAAAAGAATATTTTTTCAAGCACCCACAGACCAAGAAACGTGGATTTTTAAAGAATATTTTTTCAAGCACCCACAGACCAAGAGAAGTGGATTTTTAAAGAATATTTTTTCAAGCACCCACAGACCAAGAAACGTGGATTTTTAAAGAATATTTTTTCAAGCACCCACAGACCAAGAAACGTGGATTTTTAAAGAATATTTTTTCAAGCACCCACAGACCAAGAAACGTGGATTTTTAAAGAATATTTTTTCAAGCACCCACAGACCAAGAAACGTGGATTTTTAAAGAATATTTTTTCAAGCACCCACAGACCAAGAAACGTGGATTTTTAAAGAATATTTTTTCAAGCACCCACAGACCAAGAAACGTGGATTTTTAAAGAATATTTTTTCAAGCACCCACAGACCAAGAAACGTGGATTTTTAAAGAATATTTTTTCAAGCACCCACAGACCAAGAAACGTGGATTTTTAAAGAATATTTTTTCAAGCACCCACAGACCAAGAAACGTGGATTTTTAAAGAATATTTTTTCAAGCACCCACAGACCAAGAAACGTGGATTTTTAAAGAATATTTTTTCAAGCACCTACAGACCAAGAAACGTGGATTTTTAAAGAATATTTTTTCAAGCACCCACAGACCAAGAAACGTGGATTTTTAAAGAATATTTTTTCAAGCACCCACAGACCAAGAAACGTGGATTCCAAAATTTATCTTTAAATATGGACTGTGCTCTGTATAGAATTTAAACTAAAACGTCTACTATTTTTTTCTACCAACTTTTCCCTGTAACGTCCCAAAATTTACCCTTAAAGTTTTCCATCGCATATCTTAAATCCATTCACCTACCCTTACATTATGAAAACAATTATGATTTACTGCCAACCTCGTAATCTATTAAAACGTCTGACTTGGTATGCCTTACTTCCGGTTGTGTTCCGTGACAATGCCTCCAACATTATTTCAGCATATTGTCTAGGCAACACATGACCCATGGTCTGTCTGTCATAAATAAATTTGCGTATGAAGGTAGGTTTAATTTCTAGGAATTTGTTACAATTTACATGGGGTATTTTGATAGGCAACATTCGTCATATACATATGTATATACGTATATGCTGCCCATGCTGTTCTTCATGTCTCTCCCCGTCTGTGTGTTGTCCAATTCTCCCCCATCCAGCCAGTCGCAACTTCCGTGGCATGCAATACAAATTAAGCTGTCAACAATTTAACCATATCGCGGCATATAATCTTCACACCTAAATTATTTATAAACAAACGATTAGAATAACAGCAACAACAACGACAGCAACGAAGGCAAAACAAAAGCAACGACGACAATTGTAGCAGTCCAACTCCGTTGGACACAACATGAGACTTGTGTGGATGTATGAATGTATGTTGTTGCTACAAAGCCACCTACAATGCCATGTCCTTCTATATTTCAATGGCTGTGTCTTCGAGCAAAGGGATTACCTAGAGCCTATAAAGCCTTTTCAGTTAAATTATTAAAAAGGTGCCCCTTTGAAGGGTACGCCCCTGCCACATTGTTTGTTGGTTGTTACATCCCATTTAATTCTAAATTGTTTGCAATAAAAAGCCTTCACACACTGTGCTTTGTCCCCTCCCAAATACCCATAAATGTTTAAAGAAGTTATTTTTTAATATTGTTGAGGAGGATACCATACCCACCTACCTCTGAGAATTTTTATCATTCATGTATGGTACATAAATGATATTTCTTTGTGCGGCATTCTTTTGTTTATGAATTATGCAAAATATGAAAATTAAATTAACTTCTTTCATCTTCTTCTTGTTATGAATACCCGTTTGCAATAGAAGGTGGGAGGAGAGAAAGGAAATGTGTTTTTATTGTTTTAAAGAGCTTGTTGATACTTAAAAGTGAAATTGTTTATGGAGTATAAAGAGATAAAAGTTTTTCATAAAATGTGGAAAGAATCAAACTTGGAGAAACCCAAGTTAAATAGTATTAGTCGGTTTTGCCGTTTACGTGATAATTGTTGCAAAATAAATATACGTGAGGTACTAGACTAAAGCATTTCACCTTATCAAATACTGATAAAAAAAATATTTGGATGTGCAAAATTTGAAGAAAATCAGACACCTATAACCAATTTTTGGAATAATTGCTAATCATAATTTGTGGCGGAGGTTCGAGAAAAAGTGTGCCGAAAAATTTCGTATTCACATCAGATTTGATTAAAAAAAATATAATATAAAGTTTGAAAACAACCGTCGACCTCTTTCAGACGTTGTAGTAGATATAAGTTTGGACCTATATGAAAGGTACCAGAAGGGTTAGACCATTGTCTTTCATTTTCACACCGGTACTTGCATTTATAAAAATATTGGGATATGGGAAATCTGAAGAGAATCTCATTTCGGGTTTTATGAACTTCATGGTTATTCAAAATTTTGACCCGTTGTGGAGGAGGTACAAGAAGGAGTGAACCAATATACCCCACTTCTACCGCAGATGTTGTGTTATATTATGTTTAAAATTTGGAGACGATCGGACTGTTACAGGGTTGCCCATATTCGACGGAGCCATGGGCCCATTCCAATCGACGAGGCTTGTCCGCAGGCAACATTCTTTGCGTCAATTGAATTTTGTGCGGGAACAAATGCAAATCAATGCGAATAATCCGTTGTAAAGTGGACCGAGCCATGCCCAACTGCTGAGAACGGCGTTTTTGGGGTGTTCTTGGGGACCTCTCAACACTGGCTCGTACGGCAGCGATATTCTCAGTCGATCGCCTTGGTCGACTTTTATATGGCCTCTTCGGATTAGAAAGAGCCTTACCAGTCGAAAATGGTGTTCTTAGAAGGCGCACTTCTCACATTTTTTAATTTTTTAAAGCACGTTGAGTTTTCGCAATTGACTTTTTCTGTTGAATGTAAATGTCAACTATTACAGAGCGCTCGCGTAGCGTGTATTGGTTCATGGTAAAAATCTACTTGGACTGACGCTTCAGACGCGGTTTGTCATTAAGCGGAGTGACATCTCTGTCAAAAGTTATGGCGTTGCCAGATGGGTCCGTCGAATATGGGCATCCCTGTATTTCACATCTTATAAAAGTTATAATTTTTCCAATGTTTTTAGAGTGAGCCGATACCTACCAACCTAACTTAGAACTTAACAAGTAAAATAGTATCTGTCGGGTTTGCCGCCTTGAGTTATGATTATTCAAAGTGTTGACCCTTTATTGGGGAGGTTACGGAGCAGTGGGACAATATTAGCCAAATGTGTCTGACCTAAGACTGATAGACGTGCCAGATTTGGATTATAACGACTACTTCATAGGAGATATATGCCAATGTTTCGAAAATGCGGAAACATGCGTGTGGTATGTGCAAAAATTTGAAGGAAATCAAACATTCCCGGCGAAACGCTTGCTTGAGGTGACCGACACTTTTGTATTTTTGAGTGTCAACCTTGCTTTCCAAAATATTCCAGACACAATAATCCAAGGGATTGGTATCCGAAGATTTTGGTAGCCATTGTGCGCAGGAAATGAAGCGAGGAACCATTCTTGGGTGGCACGTGCTAAGAGCGATGGTGCTGAGTCCTATTGGAATATCCAAAGTCTGTGCCAAAATATTTGCGTCCTCTAGGCTTTAATACACCCTTCAGAATATTTTCGCGATAATATTCGGCATTTTTTCTGATGCCACGGTCGATTAATACGAGCGGAGAGCGACCATCGGCTGTTATGGAGGCCCACACCATCACCATGGCCGGCGTTTGAGTTCTGGTGGCCAACCGAAGATGCACATTTTCAACTGACCTCTTTGGCAAGTAAATACGGTCATTTTGTTTGTTTACAAACTGCTGGACAACAAATACTTTCTCATCGGAGAAAACCAAATTAGGCCAAGCGAAGCAACTCTTTAGCTCTTTTGAGTCTATTTTCTTTCTGTTGCGCTATAAGTCCTTGGACTTTTTGGAATTTCAATGGCTTTACCCCGAGCTCACATTTTTCAATATTTGCCGAATGGAGTATTGCGATATGTTCAGAGCACAAGCCATTTTTCGGCCACTGCGACGCGGGTTTCGATCAAGTCGCTTCTTTACTTTTCGAACCATTTCTGCTGATGTTGCTGTTTTCTTCCGTCCACTTCCTTGACGTCGGTCTACGCTACCAGCATCACGGTAACGAGCGATGGTACGAGACACTAAAGATTTATTCACATTTAAATGCTGGAGTGCTCCAACGATAGCCTCTTGTGATTTTCCAGCCAAATATAAAGAAATCACACTATCACGCTTGAATTCTACGAACCACGAATAACTTTTTTTGTGGAAAATTCTCACCAAAATGCTTTTGTACGCTTCTAAACAATATAATAAGCTGTCACTGGAATAATTTTAAAAGCTGCCGGACGAGTGGCTTAGAAATGACAGCAGTCTGAATTTGGTTGCAGTTTTTTCATCTCACCCTGTATGTGTGAAATTTGAAGAGATTTTGATGCTTATTTGGCTTTCTTTAAGCGTTTTATTTTTTAATCTTGAACCTTATGTTGTGCAGATACAAGAAGAAATGGTATGTTTTCTACCATCTTTATAACGGATCTTTTTCTTATGGTAAGATGTACCAAGTCTGAATGGAATCGCACGTTAATATCGCGTTTTATGAGCTTCATGTATATTCAAAATGTTGAACCTTTGTGTGGGAGGTATCAGAAGGAGTGGACAGATACATTCCATCTTCATATTAGATCCTGTGTTTGTAGAGATAATGGGATTTGTGAAATATCAAGAGAACCAAAAGCTTGTTTTGGTTTTTGTGATAGTTTTGGTCATTCAAAACTTTGACCCTTTGTGGAGGTAGTACAAGAAGTTTTTCACAGATATATTAAACAAAAACAGATCTTATGTAAACATTTTGTTTGTATGTGTGAAATTTGAAGAGAGTTGGTTGGTTATTTCACCTTTTTTGAGCGTTGTGTTTTTTAAAATCATAAACCCTATGTGTGGGAGGTACCAGAAGAAATAATTCGATCTCTACCATTTTTATAACAAATCTTGTGATAATGGAAATATTGAGATGTTCCAAGTCTGGAATGGAATCGGATCTTAATTTCGCGTTATATGAGCTCCATGGATACTCATGAATATTCAAAATTTTGTGCGGGAGGTATCAGAAGGAATGGACCCACATATCTCATCTTCACAGCAAATCTTGATTCAGTAGAAATAATGGGATATGTGAAATATGAAGAGAATCAGATGCATATTTCGGATTTTATAATCGTTTTGGTTATTCAAACTTTGACCTTGACTTTATGGGGGAGGTATCAGAAGGTACGATCCGATTTCTAAAATCTTACTAACAAGTCTTGGGTTTATGGAAATATTGAGATGTGTCAAGTTTGGAAAGAAATTAATGCTCATATCGCGTTTTACGAGCTCCGTGGCTATTGAAAATGTTGACTAGTAGTGGTTGAGGTAGTGGGGCGATATGTCCCATCTTCACACCAGATCTTGTGCTAAAAAATATTGGTATATGCGAAATTCGAAGGCAATCGGATTCTTATTTCAAATTTTATACGAGTTATAATTATTCCAAATTTTATTATTATTTTTTTTTTGTACTTGATTTAGTTGGCGGATATTGTCCATTTTCCTACCTAATCTAGCACTAACAGAAATATTTGAATATGCAAGGTTTGTACAAAGTCGAGTAATACTTCCTTATATTATATCTTAATTATTACCTTTGAAAATTTTGAACTCTTTTAGAAGAGGTACCAGAGGAGTGAACCGATGTTGCCCATCTCCAAACTCGATCTACGTTTGACAATAATATTGCCATATAGTTGAGGGTATAAAGAATATTGAGATTTGTAAAATTTAAAATTCATTGTGTGAAGTTAATTATCAGAACTCCCTTAGAACTCGATCTGAGTTTGACAATAAGTTTGGACCAAACCGGATACAGACAGATAGTCGCACAACTTCAAATGTCCTGAAATGGATTTGGTCCAAAGAGGCCTAGGGTCTAAAATCGTTGCTTTGATGAGGTACAGCTACATGGCTGAGGGTAAACCACGATTAATAGTCAGTTGGTCCCAAAAAAATCCACGTTTCTTGGTCTGTGGGTCCTATAAAAATCTACATTTCTTTCTCTGTTAATGGTCATATGGTTCTTGGTCCTTTAAAAATATATGTTCATTGGTCTGTGGGTCCTCGAAAAAAAATTCTTTAAAAATCCATGTTTCGTTGAAATTAGGTCCTTGATAAAATATTCTTTAAAAATCTACGTTTCTTGGTTTGTGGGTCCTTGAAAAAATATTCTTTAAAAATCCAAGTTTCTTGGTCTGTGGGTGCTTGAAAAAATATTCTTTAAAAATCCATGTTTCGTTGAAATTAGGTCCTTGATAAAATATTCTTGAAAAATCCACGTTTCTTGGTCTGTTGGTCCTTGAAAAAAAATCCACGTTTCTTGGATATTTGGTCCTTGAAAAAATATTCTTTAAAAATCCACGTTTCTTGGATATTTGGTCCTTGAAAAAATATTCTTTAAAAATCCACGTTTCTTGGATATTTGGTCCTTGAAAAAATATTCTTTAAAAATCCACGTTTCTTGGATATTTGGTCCTTGAAAAAATATTCTTTAAAAATCCACGTTTCTTGGAAAAATATTCTTTAAAAATCCAGGTTTCTTGGAAAAATATTCTTTAAAAATCCACGTTTCTTGGTCCTTGAAAAAATATTCTTTAAAAATCCACGTTTCTTGGTCTGTGGGTCCTTGAAAAAATATTCTTTAAAAATCCACGTTTCTTGGTCTGTGGGAACTTGAAAAAATATTCTTTAAAAAATCCACGTTTCTTAGTCTGTGGGTACTTGAAAAAATATTCTTTAAAAAATCCACGTTTCTTGGTCTGTGGGTACTTGAAAAAATATTCTTTCAAAAATCCACGTTTCTGTTTCTGTGGGTCCTTAAAAAAATATTATTTAAAAATCCACGTTTCTTTTTCTGTGGGTCCTTGAAAAAATATTCTTTAAAAATCCACGTTTCTGGATCAATTGGTCCTTGAAAAAATATACTTTAAAAATCCACGTTTTTTGGTATAAAAAAATATTCTTTAAAAAATCTACGTTTCTTGGATATTTGGTCCTTGAAAAAATATTCTTTAAAAAATCCACGTTTCTTGGTCTGAGGGTCCTTGAAAAAATATTCTTTAAAAATCCACGTTTCTTGTTGGAATGGCACGTTTCTTCGTTAAAAATCCACGTTTCTTTGTCTGTGGGTAACTGAAAAAATATTCTTAAACAATCCACGTTTCTTCGTCTGTGGGACATTGAAAAAAAAAAATTCTCTAAAAATCAACGCGTCCTTGTCAGTGGGCCCTTGAAAAAATACTATTTAAAAATCAACGTTTCTTGAATTGTGGGTCCCTGAAAAAGATATTCTTTAAAAATCCACGTTTCTTAGATTGGCGGGTCTTGAAAAAATATTCTTTGAAAATCCACGCTTCTAGGACTGATGGTCCTTGAAAAATATTTTTGGTCATTTGGTCCTTGAAAAATATTTTTGGTCATTTGGTCCTTGAAAAATATTTTCTTTAAAAAAGTGTAAATTCGTTAAATAAACTATTTACCTTAAATCAGGAGCAGCAACAACAGCAACTGATTAAACGCAAAGTGTCATTGTCACAGTCGTCGCTCGAACGACATAAGCAAATAAATAATAAATCTCCATGTAATTACATTAATTTCGCTTTCTCTTTTCACGATACACACGACACGACAAGTTCCGTCGTTCGTTTGTTCGAAACTTTAACTTTTTTCTTAAATCAGGTCCATATGTTGAAATTAAGCTCATACATTTGTTTGTTTTTGTTTTTGTTCGTCTCGACCCGCCAGCTTCTCCTTGTTTTCGTTTTAACCTCTACTATACCAGAGCAAAAGAACTTGAATTGGCTGTTCATGACATCTGATTGGAGAAGTGGAGTATGGAATAAAAAATGTGATAGGTTAAGGTAACAGACTTGCATGGCGTGGTTTTACTTTTTTTGATAGATGAAATAACTGGAAATGTATGACTACAAAAAGAAAAAAAAAACAACAACAACTTTAATTAATTTAATTGATGGAACTGTTATGTTTCTTTTTTGTGGATTTTTTTGCGATAGTTTATGTTGTTTGTTTCGAATACTCAGACGAGTACTTCAACTGAAAAGTGAGTAGAGAATGTAATAAATTAATATTAAATGGTATTCTGATGAAATCGTAAATTGATTAAATGTCGTAAAAGGTAGACTGAAATTTATTTGAAATATCTAAAAATTTATTTTTAATTTATTAATATACGAAGAAAATCAAGGAAATAAATATTTATTACATTTGTCCATAATTTAACTAAAATCCATTAAACGCTGCTCTCCAAAGTAAATATCCCAAAAACATTAAGGCAATTATTTTTCAAGTGCAGTTGTATACTTAAAATAGGCCTGAATCGAAACCGCTAAATACCTAATTTAATTATACCCTCAGCCATATGGCTACAGAGGGTGTAAATCAATTGATACTGCTTCGTCGAAATAACGGTTTTAGACCCAAGGTCTCTTTGGACCAAATCCGTTTCCGGACATTTTGTCCAAGCTTGGTACATTGTAATATTACTATCAAACTTAGATCGATTTTGGAGATGTGCAATATCGGTCCACTCTTTCTGTTACCACCCCCACAAAAGGTCAACATTTCATTTATTTACTGAACAGAAAAAGAAAATATAACCCGATTTACCCGGGGGAGGTACCTCACAAAGGGTCAAATTTTTGAAAAAACTCTTATAAAATTTGATGTAAGAGCCCGATTGTCTTCAAATTATACACATCACAACATTTTTATTAACCCAAGGTCTGGGGTGAAGATGGAATATATCTGTCCACTCTTTTTGGTGCCTACCCCGAAAAGATTAAAAGGGTCATAATTTATTAAAAATTACGGATATATTAAATAATTCCAAGGACTTTCTGGCCAAAAATTGCGGAGAAATATGTTTATTTTTTTCAAAGGATCTATAATTTTGTGCAATTTTAACCCTACAACACTACGGATGTATTAAATAATTCCAAATACTTCCTGGCCAAAAATTGCGGAGAAAAAAGGTTTGTCAGTAAATTTCTGGCCAAGAATCGAGGATTTAAAATAATATATATTTTTTTTTTAAAGGATCTACAATTTTTGTACAATTTTATACCCTACAACACTACGTGATTACGTGTGAATGATGCTACACCTCGAAATATTGGTCCAAGGGATGAGAAATTATGTATGGAGTCGGGCCAGATATGTATGTCCGTTCGTTTGACCTTATCAAATTGTAATCATGCTACAGGTCACAATAACGTCCCGATCCTCACGAAATTTTACACGGTGGTGGGCTTAAGATCAGAGTAGAAGCCCTTTGTTGGGTCGATGATCGCAAAATATTTTGTGGCTGCAATGGACTATAAACGGAAAAAATCTTGATTTTGTTCTTGCTTCAGAGGTTATAATTATGGACCAGAGCTTGGCAGAATCCTATCAATTTGGGTGGCCATCTAAACATTTTTGCGGGTGAAATAAACCATAACTTCTAGGTAAAAAAATCGAAAATTGCTCTTAAACCACGAATATTTTAAGCTCCAGCGAAATCACAAATACACGAAAAGGTCATTTCTGGCCTTTACATTGATTCTGATATCCAAGTTATGACATGTATAGCAAAATAAATAGAATATCATATATCGAAGAAAGGGATGCTTATAACTTAATAAAGGCTGGGCTGGGCAGTGAAGAATGGCCTTTTGGCAGAAAAGAATATAATGTAGAAAGATCGCATAATATAATAAAAATGTAAACCATTTCTGAGTATTTTGTGATATATTTTGTTATTGATATTTTTTATCGCATAAGATTTTTTCAATTTGGATTACAATATAGAATTGTACATCTCTATCTATATCTATAAAAGAGGAAAATGTTTGTATGTTTGTTTGTTTGTTTGTTATTTATGGACTCGAAAACCGCTGAATAGATTTTCCTGAAAAGTTCCATATATACTGCAACATCGCCTGAAAGTAACATAGGCTATATACATTTTTGAATTTCCACTTGGAACTGGAGATATAGCATCAGAATCGGAGGTACCTCCCAAAGATTTAGATTTTATATGCACATATCTATTGATTGGTTGAAGATACAGTCTCGAAATTTGGAATACGTAACGGAATTTGGAACAAAAATAAGTTTGCCAAATTATATTGTAATCGGTTCAGATTTGGATATAGCTCTCATATATATGTTCGACCGATTTCGTTCATTTGATGCCTCGAACACAATATTAATGTTCGATTCAAATAAAATTTGGAATGTGTGACGGGATTTAATCCGAAAATAAATTTGTCAAATTATATTGAAATCGGTTAAGATTTGGATATAGCTCCCATATATATTTTCGACCGATTTCATGTATTTGATGCACCAAACACGCTATGTATCCCCAATTTCAATGAAATTTGAAACGTGTGATAGATTTTATCTAAAAAATTGATTTCCCAAATTATATTGAAATCGGTTCAGATTTGGATATAGCTCCCATATACATTTTCGGCCGATTTCATGTATTTGGTGGGCCAAACACGATATGTATTTCCAATTGTAATGAAATTTAAAATAAGTAACGGAATTGGGAGCCAAAATGAATTTGTCAAATTAAATTGAAATCGGTCCAGATTTAGATATAGCTACCATATATATTTTCGGCCGATTTTAAGCATTTGATTCACCAAACACGCTATGTATCCCCAATTTCAATGAAATTTGAAACGTGTGATAGATTTTATCTAAAAAATTTATTTCCCAAATTATATTGAAATCGGTTCAGATTTGGATATAGCTCTCATATATATTTTCCGTCGATTTCACATATTTGATGCACAAAACACGATACGTATTTCCGATTCCAATGAAATTTTGCATGTGTGGCTAAATTTGGTACAAAAAAAAAAAAAATTACAAATTATATTCAAATACGCTCAGATTTGATTATAGCTCCCATATATATACTCAGCCGATTTCACATATTTGATGCACCCAAAGCGAGAGAGACAAAATCTGGCAGCAGAAAAAATTGCCAAATTATATTGAAATCAGTTGAGGTTTGGATAAAGCTAACATATATATTTCGGCCGATTTCATATATGTTATGCACCAAACATGATATATATGGCCGATACCAATGAAATTCAGAATGTGTGGCGGAATTTGGTTACAATAATAAATGTGACAAATTAATTAGATATTAGTTAAGATTTAGATATTGCTCCCATATATATATTATCTGCCGATTTCACATATTTGACGCACCAATTGAAATACGCTTATTACGGCGAAGTATGTTGCTATCTCGAATTCACTAATTGCACCAGAAATGCCACTCAACTTCAAAAGATTGCAGTTTACTGCACGCTTGGTATTTGCTATGAAATAAATAAATCCGAAGGACAAATTCTTCGTGTATGTATGTCATGTACTGCTTTTCTAATGGTTTTGGTTATTTACGCATTAAAGTAGTGCAATATTTTTTTTTTAATTTTTAAATTTGTTTTTTTTTTTTAACCAACATATATTCGTAAATAAAATTTTGAATTCATATAAAATCAAAAGGGGTAGCGAAGCGCACCGGGTTCAGCTAGTTATATATATATTACATTTTTATACCCTACACCACATAGTGGTAAGGGTATTATATCTTTGTTAATTTGTTTGTAAGATGGAGAAGAATGCGAGATTGATCCATAGTTACTTTTGAGGATCTTCAAAGAATCACTTTCTGAGTCGACTTACACATGTCAGTCCATCCGTCCGTCTGTCCATGTATTTTTGTGAACAAAATGCTTATCGCATTTATTATCGGAATGAGATGAAAATTTCCAAACAATATTTGTTTGGCCTAAGCGCAAACCATATTGAAATCGGTGAGAATCGGTTCAAATTTAGATATAGTCGACTGATTTCATCCTAAAAAAGTACTTCAAATTTGGTGAACATCGGTTAAAATACAGCTATAGCTTCAATATATAATGTTATATCCGATTTTCTGTTTTCTGTTTGAGTCCCTCACATTTGTAGCATGCACCCCACAAGAATGATATTTGGTACCAGATA